>NC_041331.1:32813920-32953920 GCF_004354835.1 Perca flavescens
GGCTGCCTGTAATCTGACAAGCACAGAGGGAGCATCATGACCAGCCAGCTGCCAGAGCCTCAATGAAAAACATTAGGAATATGGGCATTATATTATAAATCTCCCACGGAATATCAGTTGCTGTTATGAAAGATTTTGTGCTGATCATTAGCGCTGGCAAATCAATATGAGGAAATGGCCATTGCTTGGTTCATGTCGCACAGTATATGAATGCAGTTCTGGTGTTGTTTTATCCTCTTTTTTGCCAATAAGTGTGGTATATTTACACAGTGAGAATACAGATATGTTTTTATGGTTTGTTCATTTATATTCACACTATGGTTACATTCTTTTTCATACACACACACATATATATACATACACTATATTATATATATATATATATATATATATATATATATATATATATCATTTGTAGCTCTGAAGCCAACACAATAATGTGCTTTGTAAAGCAACTGCAAGGCCTTTAACTACTGTACAACTGACTCATTATCTGCCTGTTTATGCGCATGTTTATTGTCACTGATAATCTCATTAGCGGGAGGTTCTTACTGTAAGGTTTTTCAGTGTTAAAGTGAGCAGCTAACTAATATCAACAGGAGCAACATTTCGGAAACACAACTGCCAAACAATCAATCCATCCTGGATAGTTCACCACTCTATAGGACCAACACATAGAAAACACAATCACACTCATTTCCATGTGTAGGGGCCACTCTTTAGTTCACCCAACATGCAGATATTTTAATTGCAGGAGGAAATCAAAAAGAAAAGAAAAAAATTAAAAAACACACGATTGCCACCCTTTGGCTTCCTACAAACACTTGCACAAAAAAAGTGCATAATACATAATATGCATAGCTTTTGTCTAAATGATTATAATTGTGAAATCCACACACCATTTTAATGGGTCTGAATTTTAATTACTAAACTAATTTAAGTTAACTAACTGGTCTGAAAACACTTTGCGGTAACATTTGGTAAGATTCACCTTTTCGATCAGTCAGTTAAATGCTTAAATGCTCATTGTCTTACCTTAAAACTAACCTATACAACTGTGCCAAAGACTGACATTGTCAATCCAACATAATCTGTTGTGACACAGCAGATGTTGCAAACTGCAGTTCTATAAGAAGTCCCAAACTACAGTAGACGTCAACTGTGAAGATCGAAGTCAGAGGTAGTGAGATAAATGTGTTAGTAGGAAAAATTGGTCATGAAACTTTCACTAGATCATTTCTGAGGACCTAACTCACATGCTCCAGAATCAAACACCAATGCGATCAACAACACTGCAATGGTGAAATCAAGTGTCTTTGAGTGTAATTTGTCTCCCTTCAGTCACTATAAGCAAGTTACTATGTCTGAAGTGCAACGACCTGGATTCCAATCCACTGTGAAGAAGGTGGGGATGCAGTAATACAAACTGCACAAGGGACCTCAGCAAGGATTGGCTTTAACACATGCACCAATTACAGTGAGCACAGCGTGCTTCCTTTTCCAAACACTGCTGAATGCACCCCCCACCCCCCCGGGGAAAACATCTGCTTCTGTACACAGATCCCAATTCTACTCCCACATATACACACATTTTATTCTGCTACACATGAGCTAACCTTGTAAACACACTGAATAGTGCATAAAATAAATGGAAATAACAGCTTTTTGATAAATAATCAAGTAGATTTTAATTTCCTTCTTTCAGATCAGAATAGAACTGCCTTATATCCATCCACTGATTCTTACCAACCGTTTTTGAAAAAAAATAAGGACAAATGTTTTAAGTTCAAATTTGTGTAAATGTATTTTTATATTGTTGCTGCATAAATTCAGAGAATAATTTGCCATTTTGACTGAATAAAATACCATCACTGTCTTGATTAATAATGTACAAAATAAATGTTGCCTTCCTTTTGATGCAGATCGGTTATCTTATAATAGATATGATTACTAATTTAGTTTCACACAGAGCCTCCGGTGTCCTCTTTGGGATACTGTTAAATCTTTTCTTCACAAGGGGCTAAACTTTTCAATTGGTTAAAGCAGCAAAAATACGTGCATGGCATTTGCATTCATTTGAGGGTTGTGCTGCATGTTTCCCAATCACGAGTCACACAGCGTAGGAGCCTCAATTAAATCTTCCAAGTCTGCAACAAGTTCTGGTAGAATAAGTCCATGACCTCTTTGGGATTTTCTGCACATCTGTTTGGCTATTCATGCAGATTTCAAGATTATACACTCAAATCACTCTCACTTAGATTATATAAGGATCAATGCACACTGAGCCTCCTAAAATATCTCAGGGCACTTTTTTTCCTGAAGCAAAACTCCTGACACCCTTTTCTCTGGATTTTCCATAGTGAAACCTATATTGAAAAAGCCAAATGTGGACATTACTGATTTATCAAATTTTAGACCCATCTCAAATTTATCTTTTATATCTAAGATTCTTGAGAAAGCTGTATTATTGCAGTTACAGAGTTTCCTTGAAGAAAATAGTATCGTAGAAAAATTCCATTCTGGTTTTAGGATTAAACACAGTACTGAATCTGCTTTATTGAGAGTTTTAAATGATATTTTGTTGTCTCTTGATTCTGGGGACTCTGTCATTTTAATTCTCCTTGATCTGAGCGCAGCGTTTGACACTGTTGACCACAGGATTTTACTTAAACGCCTTGAAAAGTTTGCGGGCATCCGAGGAAATGCTCTTAACTGGTTTAAGTCCTATCTTACAAATAGAACCTTTTCAGTTGGTATTGGAGATTCTGTTTCGTCCGTAGCTCCACTTACATATGGCGTTCCACAAGGTTCCATTTTGGCTCCTACTTTGTTTTCTTGATATATGCTCGGTTAGGATCAATCTTTAGGAAACACGGAGTGTCTTTTCACTTATATGCAGATGACACACAAATCTATCTGCCTTTTAAGCGCACTGACACAAAGGGCCTTGAAACCCTATCCGCGTGTTTAAACGACGTAAAATCCTGGATGTCCTTGAATTTTTTACATTTAAACGAGAGTAAAACCGAAGCTATTGTGTTTGGCCCTGTTCTGGGAGATGGAAAAAATACTTTTAATACTGCAGACCTGTACTGTGACATTAAACCTACTGTCAGGAGTCTGGGAGTGGTTTTGGATTCCACTTTAAAGCTAGATAAACACATAAACACAGTGGTGAAATCAAGTTTTTATCATTTGAAACTGTTATCCAGAGTTAAGCATTTTCTATCACCAATAGAGCTTGAAAAAGTGATCCACGCTTTCGTTCTCTCCCGTCTGGATTATTGTAATTCTTTATATGCAGTACTGCCCCAGTTCTCTATTACAAGGCTTCAAATGGTCCAAAAGGCAGCCGCCAGATTCCTGACTGGGGTTCGCAAACATGAACATATCACTCCCATTTTATTGTCTCTTAACTGGCTGCCGGTGCGCTACACAGTTGATATGAAAATAATGCTGTTTGTCTTTAAATCTTTAAATGGTCTTGCACCAGCTTATTTATCTGAACTGTTAGATCTCAATGTACCTGGTAGGTGTCTACGGTCCACGAGCAATTATAATCTGTCCCAGCCACGCTCGCGACTAAAGTCAAGAGGGGACCGTGCTTTTGCTGTTGTTGGTCCTAAGCTGTGGAATAGCCTCCCAGTCTCCTTGAGATCGCTGTCCTCTTTAAATGAGTTTAAACTCAAACTAAAGTTTTATCTCTTGGAGCGTGCATTTCTTTAAATTTTTATTCTAGTTTTATTCTACTTTCTTATCTGACTCTTGTTATGTGAAGCACAGTGGTCAACTTCTGTTGTGTTTACTTGTGCTATATAAATAAAATGAAATTCAAAATCATATTTTATGTTTTGCAAATGGGATTATTATGGAGGCCTATCAGTTTATGAAATCATGTACTATAAATTGCTTGAACAGACTGGATTGCTTTTCTCACAGCATTATTATATGTACCCAAATATGAACATGGAACAACACATTTCTTTGTCACTTTAGTAAACAACTAGAATTACCGCCTCAGGCCCCCTGCCCTGGTTGTCATCAAGGGAGAGGAAGAGAAGAGGGTGGACTCATACAAGTACCTTAGGGCAGGGTTTCCCCAAGCATTACTGGGCTCCAGACGACGACCCAATTTTGTGACCATTTTTTGAGACAATGCAAGTATTTTTACAACTGCTGGCAAAAAAAAAAAAATGTTATGTTGAAAAACGAGGAGGAAGCTAGTTTGCCAGGGTTGGCCGATATGTGTGCGAAGGGGAGGGTCCATGAGTGATTAGTCAACTGCGTGGGTAACGTCATCTACACTCGTGTCACGCGTGCGTGGCATCAGACTCATGGCGAAACATGCACATGCTGTTGTTGCGCTATTGTTACCATGTTTCCGTGAAAATCATGATGCTGCAGTCCATAATCCATTTATGGAGTGGTGATCCGCGGCCGAAGTTCATCTATTTGTTTGTTGAAGATCGTACATTGGCGAGGAAAATGCTGCGTAGCGATAGCCAATAAGAAGTTAGCCTTGGCCTAACGTTAGCCCTCGTCTCCCCCTGACTTTGTTTACGGGCTTAAGCCTCGTCTGCGAGCACTTCCAGTCCGCGGAGTATTAGTTTTGCATTTTTACTCAGTGTTGTCTCCGTCTCAGACAAAAATGACTGGATTTTATTTCAACACCACAACTGCAGGGATATCACTCACTTGCCTGTGCATTCACTGATGCATTTGCATTTTTACGTCAATGCTAATGTTAGCTCCAACATTTGCCACACGCCGCGGTTCCGCTCCCCTCACATGGGTAAGAGAGGTAGATATGTGACAGCAGAGAGGGGAGACCGCTTCTATGGAAACAAAAATACATTTAGGCTGCTCTGCCTGGCCATAAGCAAACGGTACGTTACTTTAATTGCTGAGCAAATATATAATTATTTACCTCGTCAAAACAAATAACGCTTGTGTGTTAATGCCGTGAGCTCCTCTCTCTGGCTTGCTCATCACTCATCTTTCCCACACTGGGTACTTAGATAGTCCCGTTTCAGTGGAAGTTTAATCCCCTTAGATATGATTGTTATTTCAGTGTTAACAAAAAAAGACAGAGAGGAAGGAGGGAGGCAGAGCCCGTATGAGGCAGTAATACAGTACAGTGACAGTAATAATACTTTGTTTACATTTCTGAATGTGCATTTGTTAAGCACCGTTCAATTAAAATGTGACTGTGAACCAAAATAAAACAGCACATTGTTTATGTATTTATTACCAAAGCATCAGTAATACAGTTAAATTGGGGAAAATGTAAAACCTGCGTTGCAGGTCGATTTTAGGTGTGCGCCCCAAAATTGTCTGCCTGTGCCCCTGAAATTTTCAGTTAGGGGCTACAGTGCTCCTAGTAAAAAATAGTCTGGAGTCCTGCATTATAAGGCTTAGGCCCAGCAGGCAAGCCATTTTGGGCACCACATAAGACAAAAATGAATGTAACTAAAATACTTTTTGTATTGTATTTGGTCAGTTTTGTCTCAAAGCTTTTGGAGTGTTATTTATTTACTATCTGCTCTACCTTTTCCAATGTTTCAGACACAGATATGGTAATAATGATGGTCCAAAATTATGTCAAATTGAATAATGGCTAGAAAAGTGTTTTTGCAGAACATTATAATAGCCTCTTTCCAACCAAGTAGTTACAGGAATGTAGTTATAGGAACAGTCCACTTCTAAACCGTTCTACTAACTACTCTCCCCCAAAACCGGTTTTGCCATTTGCATTTGCACTGGCCAAGTGGCCAGTGCCAGGAACTGGTAGGAGGGGTTAGGGAGTGATGCAAGCACGGCAACGGTCTTTATAGCGTCGTCACTTGACTTTAGCGCCACATACAACAACAAACCAGCATGGAGGAGGACATCGGAATGTTCCTGTTGTGCCTTGCCGGGATCCTCATAACGGAGTTCGAACGGCGGCGTTTAAAGACTAGGCTAGAGTACTAAACAGAGAAACACAGAAGACAAAGGCTCCAGCGTAATTTTATCCTAATTAATATGATGGAAGAAGATAGAAGAGCGCAACAGGCAAACAAAACGATGGGTAAGTTTAACTAGTAGAGATGCACCGATAGACCGGCCGGTGACCGGAATTGGCCGGTTTTCACGTGCTTGGCCATGACCTGCCAGTCGCCGGCAGGTCAGTCTGACATATGCCGATTTCATGCCGGTCAACGCTACAATTAACTGACAACATAAGTTATGAGTTACAGTCTCTTTTTCCTTTCTCTCAACTTTTCCGGCGTGTGTCGCGCGTACCCGCTATTCTCGCACATGTAGCAATGTAGGCTGAAATCGGTATTGGCTGGCCTAGCTCAAAGAAAAATCAGAATCGGCCTAGAAATTTGTAATCGGTGCATCTCCATCGCTGTACATAGGCGAATTACAAAAACAGTGAAGAATATGTACAGTTTGTGTTTTAGACGTTGCTAGGTCACTAAGGGTTCCTATGCGGAAAAAGGGAAAAGCTCCTGCCCTGAAGTAGGAGCTGAAAGAGTTACAGGAACTGCGGTCAAAGGAACTTAATAATCCCCAAATTGGTCCAGTCGGAACACGAGAAAAAAGGGTTCTAGGAACTGCAAAAATCCCTCCAGTCGGAAATGGACTATTGTCACAGTGTCACTTTATAATTTTTTATCTTCTTAGACATTTGTGTGAAATTTGTCGCCAGCGCGGGAGGTATGAAAAGGGACATCATATTTGGCGTGCTGCTCGTTCATATTGGGGGTGCTGAATATAGTATTTTTGCTGTGGTACTTTGTACTACCCACACAACAATTTTCTCCTAAGAGAACAGGAGATTGGTCATTACTGAAGCCTGCAGTGGTGCAGTAGGATTGCAAACCGTTGCAATATTTATGCAAATTTGATAGCATTTATTCATATTTTTCTGTTGTGGAATAAAATACAATTTGCATACTACACTAAATGAATGGGTACTTGTCTTAGCAAAATTTCTTGATTGTCATCCCTCACTGCCAACTGTGGGCTGTATCGGCACAAAATGGCATGAATGATGTGTGTGGGCAAACAGAGGATGGTGGAAATTGCAATGAGGGAATTTCAGTCGGATTGTGACAAATTTAACTGGACAAACAAACTATTGTAATCCCATTTCTGTGACAACAGACTTGACCACACTGCTAAACAGAGTAGCACATTGATGGCAAAGCAGGGTAAGCTACCATTTCTTGCCAACCAAAACTATGTAATGCTGTCAAAACCCACCTCTGCATCCATGACTCGACAGTGACTATGTAGGTCAACATCGTCTGACAGGCTCTATATGCTTCGGGGGGTGTACATCAACATTGTAGAGAAAGCTCATGCACAAAGAGACACAGAGACACACACACACACACACACACACACACACACACACACACACACACACACACACACACACACACACACACACACACACACACACACACACACACACACACACCTCAACTATTAACGGCTAAACACAATCAGGATAGGCACAGAAAGAGGTCATGCGCTTCTTAGCACTCTGAAGCAGCTGATTTGGCTGTACAGCATAGTCGAAGACGAGAACGCAGTGACATCACACAGCTCACTTCATTTCACAAGACTACAGTAAGATAATGTGAGGAGTTGGCATCCAGGAAGCTCCCTAGAGAGAAGCTATGCAGAACACAACAACTTTGCAGAGATAAGGGCAAGATAACAAAACCAAACTGCCACTTTGTTCGTTTGAAAGCCATGATGTCTCTCTCTTATGGGTGGGCCAAATTCTCTGGGCGGGCAAAGCACAGAAAGGGGGGATAACCTTGCTCCTTATGACCTCATAAGGAGCAAGATTCCAGATCAGCCCATCTGAGCTTTCATTTTCTCAAAGGCAGAGCAGGATACCCAGGGCTCGGTTTACACCTATCGCCATTTCTAGCCACTGAGGAACCGTAGGCAGGCTGGGGGAACGCATATTAATATTAAAAAACCTCATAAAGTGAAATTTCCATGCCATGGTGGGACCTTTAAGTTGCAAAGGATCAGTGAGTGAGATGTAGTCATTCAGAGGCATGACAGACAATAACACCGATAGATTTCAGCACTCGCCGTAGCTCCTACACATTGGCAAGTTCATAAATGTAAGAAGAATTATTTAGCATGAGAAAGAGCCACAATGCACTGGCCATAAGGCAGGAGTACCTAATTACTGCCTTGTGGGGCCTTGCTTATCATCAGTAGCAATTTTTGTGTGGCAAATATTCCCACAACAGCCTTTGATGTAATTACTTTCCAAACAGCTCCCCTCTAGCCAATATCCTGTTCTAAATTCATGGCTTGGTTTGTTTGCAACGTCACTGAAACACACAACGTTTTTCATTTGCTGCCCTGTAGAGAACAGAGATGCTGCAGCTCCACTGACACCAGGAAGCGAAACAAACTAGATTTGCCACTACGACAGAGAGTAAACCGGTAAAGTGCAGACTACTGCAAGCACACTAGAAAAAAAGCGAGTCATAAATAAACAAAAAAGGTTGTGATGGCCATTTTTTTTTACCTTGTGAGAAACCAATGTAAGGTTGAGTTTAGCTCCTCTGAGAAATGTGGAAGCAAAACAACCAACCTGCAGTGAGCTTCATTATCAAAATCCTGAGCAGAGGACAAAACATTCTTTCTCCAAACAGAGTCGACAGATAACTCGTTATTTTTTTAAATGGACCTTGTGTTCTGTCATGAGTATGCCATTAGGACAATCATTATGTCTAACATATTTTGTATATGTATATGCAAGAGCAGCACAAATCTGTACACAAGTTTCATAACATTTAAATAGAGAAAGCCTTGAAAAACCCAATGCAATGTGAATTACTGAATGAACTCTCAGAAAGTGAAACAGATTGAATGAGATAAAAGTAAACACAGAAGAAAGGTTATTACCTTGGTTGCCTGTTGTAGATTAATGCTAGTGTGCAGCAGCTCAGTGAATGTCAAATTTGAATTTAAAGTTACCAACCAGCCATGGTTCTCCAGCTTTCCTTTTTTTGGAGTTATAAAATAGTCAGTACTCTATATGTAACTATATGTACTCCGCAAGTCTGAGCTAATGTCTCCTGTAGTCAGGTGTGTTTAGCAATCTGCGATGCAGCAGAGCAGCAAACTGTAGTAGTAGATGTAGTAACGTCTCTTGCGAAACAATGTCTGCTAATTTTAATGAAATGAGCTGGTTTGACCACTAGACCAGAACACAGGACCTTCTTCCTGCATTTACTTTCTTGCTCCCGCCCCCAGACATATCCGACCAATAAGAGGGCTGGACTTCCTTGCCCGATTTGTAATGACGCATTTTGGTACGCTTGGATTTTTCCAAGTGTGAAACCAAACCAAACCGACCGAGGGCAAATCGCTCCAAGTTTACCAACTCACCAACTGATTCGGACCAAAGCAAACAAACTACATGTGTGAAAACGCCCTAAGGCTCTTTCTGTGCCCCGCCACGTTTGTGTTTTGAGGAATAACGTGCCTTATAAAAAGTTGAATGTGCCTTTTGAAAAGTTCCTCTATTCATGTACTGTTTATATAGCAAAAAATCAAAACCAAATAAGTCTAAATGTAATGTAGAAGAACCTGTTTTGGGAGCCCATCACAGTATTGCAACTTTATTGGTGACCAAAGTGTTCAGCCAGGCCGTTGACAAAAATGTACAATCCAATTTGACTTTTAGCTTTGAAACAGCCAAAGTGGTCGTCAGACATCATTTTGTCTAATAGAACACATTGTCACGTTGCAATAGCCAGAGTTTGTCTTATAGAAGACTGCTATGCCCTGCGTCACATTTGCAGTCCCACACTATGAAATACAGTTCACAAACTAGAGGTTTTCAAAATGACTGGGATATTGTCAATGCTTTTACAGATACATCACCATTTGATAATGACTTCATGAAATCTGCTTAAACAAAAAAAAAAGAAATTACATATTTAGGGTGGGGTTGAAAGGGGAATGCATTTCTGCTCATGTAACTTGACAAATTGCGCTTCAAGGTTTCTATTTATATCTTTCTCATCTCACAGGGAGGGTAGAATCTTCCCAATTCCCTTGCCGTTTGCCAGAGGCTTAGTGTGACATATTGCTAATCTGGTTATTATGCAATTTATCAGCCGTCTCTCTTTTACAACCGTGCATGGATATTATGCAGGTTTCTTATGAGCCTAACTGCAATAACACTGCAAGGAGCTAATGAGCAGCCACTGCTACTGTGGTAATACATCTCAAGTCACTTCAGGGTATTCTTGTTGCAACAACTTCTTAGTCTAAGTCACTCCATTAAACTAACCAAATTATTTTTTTGCTAATGATATAGAGAGCCTCTCAGGCTGGAACCAATGGATTGTGACCAAAACAAGAGAGAGGAAGAAGTCATCAGAGTCCACCGTCTGACAGGAAACACTTCAGGAA
Source organism: Perca flavescens (assembly GCF_004354835.1). Taxonomy (NCBI): domain Eukaryota; kingdom Metazoa; phylum Chordata; class Actinopteri; order Perciformes; family Percidae; genus Perca; species Perca flavescens. The sequence goes on from NC_041331.1 coordinate 32,824,373, forward strand.
AGAGAAGTTACAGACCTTGCTGGTCTCACATAACTGAAATCTTGAAGTTATGCAAGGGATCAGGCGTCCCAGCGAGGATTCATTATTGCCTCTGGCATCTCTCAACATATGAGGTATGGCCATAGCCACGAGAGGAAGCCGTTTTTGCAATGTGAACGCAGCGTGATATGGATGACAGATTGCGATTGGCCTGAAGCAAACATCTTCCTGAGCCTTAGATGGTCATCCTTTTCCGTAGTGGCTGTGTTTTTTGCGCCATCAGCTAATTAAGGGTGGCCCGTCATTACAGACACGTAAATCAGACCTTAATGTGACTCAAGAGTCGTGGCTGAGACACTGGGCGGGAAGAATGTGGTCCTCTGATTTAATGGGCCCTGAGCTGAAGGGGATATAAGTCTTGATAATGATGGCCAAGTACAGTGTATTGATCACAGCTCACCCTGGTGTATATGTGGGTTAAAGCAGCCAGGATGAAAATTGAAGTGGGATTTCTCAACTGTGTAGAGCAAGCTTACACAAAGGCTAGGTGGTCAAAATAACTTGACTAATGTGTTTGTATAAGACCACTCTGGTTCACTTTGTCATTTCTACAAGATGCCCACTCATTTGTCTATCTGACCACAACTGTAACAAAAAGTCAATTCTTTAGGGCTTTTGGTAATAGATTGTTCTTGTAACATAAAAGTGCTTTTCTAGCCACGGGAAAAACTAAGTTTGGTTCACTTGCAACTGTCTTGGAAACATAAGTAAACCAATTACTGCATTCTTTGTAAGTAGGTCTAGCTTTTGTAACTCTTAATTGTCAAAAGGATACACATTCACACACCAGTGGATGCAAAGTACTGAATTAATGGTAAACTCTTGAATGTGCAGTCCAACTGTGTTCTACACACAATTCCCTTTCCTGTCACCACTCTTTCATGAGAGTGTTAAATGCTGGTGGAGGCTGCACTGGGAAATAAGACAGTTGCAGACAGAGCTTCCTCTAATTACAAGACAACAGCAGCAAAAGTTTGACAGTTAATGGTTTGGCATTTTGCATTCCCATCATTATTGTAATGAAACATTAAATATTTATCATATACGAGTCAGGGGGGGAATCATTTAGCCTAGTGTCATTAAGATTTTGGTTAATTATCATGGCCCATTGGGTCCAGCACCTCCTGCAATGTGCTACTGCCCTCCGTCCATTATCCACTGTGTAATTATCAACACACTAGTGTCTAGCATCCATCACAGCATTTGCTCTTAGAAACATGTTCATAATCACCCTAAGATGTTGATTTGGCAAATGCTGTTAATGGAAAGCTCCTGTTAGTTTGCGTGGTATTAGAATCAAAGAGGCATTTATGGAGACACTTGGGAGTGCTAGAAACAATTACCTGTTCCTGCAGCTTCCAACTCAGCATTTTAAAAACTGCTTTCGTGCTGCATTTTTTTTTTTTTTTTTATAAATCACACAGTACTTTGTAAATATACACAAAAGTGTCACTCAGACACAACTTCCACAGAAAGAGCTAAGGAAAACAGCCTACCGGACAAGAATGGAGCAAACCTTGGACAGGTCTTCTAGAGAAGATCCCACTTCCAACTCAGCGCTTTCCTGGGTACAATGTAAGAAAATAATGAATAAAAAACACATCTAACATGGAAAGATTCAAAGGAAGGTTTTGACACTAAAAGATTAAAATTAGATGTAGGCCCATGCATCATTTATGTGCAATTTCTGTTACATATTAATGTTATTTTTGTAAACATATATACCATATATTACTTGCTTACTTACTTGTATACCATATATTACTTGCCATATACATAAACATTCACTTTCTAGAAGCATGTAGGACTCATGTAGGAGCATTCAATCTGTCCAGTAGCCTAACGTTAAATGTAACGCTTTTGTTTCTAGAAATGTGTATAATATTGTTTCTCACAGCAAAAATAATTTTTATTTCTGGCAAAGGCTTTTCCACTGATGCAGATTCATAACGGGGCACTAAAAGTGAGAGCTCAAGTGTCTATCAGTCAGTAGTTACACTCACCACGGTCCAAATCATTTTCCCGAAGAAAAAGAAGATCGTGTCCATGTCGAAGTTAACAGCTTTAACCACTTTTCCCTCACCGCCGAAGACTGTATATTATTGAGTCTATGCTCACCGCCAGAGCAAACAAGAGGGTTAGGAGGTCATCGTCGGCTTAAGCGTCATTCAATTTTAGCTAACTTGCTAGCGTAATGTTTAGTAGCTAGCTAGCTAACTTATTTGCAAGCATGTTTAGTGGTGGCCTAGCTACCAAATATTTAGCTGCACTAAGCATTTAGCTGCGCCAGGTGAATCTTAACTTAACTAGTAACTAGTCTTCACTCCATAGCCGAATAAGGATGCCCAAGTTAACTAGCTAACTGTACAAAACAATCGCAAATCATCCATGATAATCGTGTCCTCCTGGCACCTGCGCGTCACGTGCATTAGGACAACCTCCTCCTCTGATTGGCCAGAGGAAACATCAGTTTAATTAGTGGCTGGATGTGTTTTTCTATGACGGCTTGGAAATACAGGAGGAGATTGACAGTGTATGATTTCCAATACAGGCCTTCGCAGTATCCCTGTGTCCTTTTGCTGCAGACATGCAAACTTTTTTTTATTGTTAGTGCAAAAATTACTTTTGCCATTAATAATTAGGCTACAACAGGTTTTGTACCTGAAAAAATAGCCTACAGTGTGCATTGTTGCATAAAAATATACTTGGTTTACTGTTTAATGCTATTCAAATTTCTAAATACATGCAGAAATACACGCTAGCATAAATATGGTTTGCAATAATATTTACCTACAGAGTTTGCTAATCTTAAAGCCAAAATCCATAACATTTTACATGTCCAAAATATTAAGTGAGAGCAGCTCAGTCAGCGCCTTAAAACATTAAAATATCTGAGTTACAATCTTGGAATGTCCCAAGGCCCCCGCACAGCTCTGCGCTTCCGGGAATCAGTTTGGCAAGCAAAGTATCTTGTGTTGTACTTGTACCTCATTTATTGAAACACAAGCAAAGGAGGCCGGTTTGGGTGAATAAAAAAAGGTAAATCAAATTCACTTCACCCTGATACAAGATGTCAACAACCCACTCACTCCACTTCAATTTTCACAACGTATATTTTTCTCAGTTTTCACGGGTTGAAATGTTATCCTTTTTGTGTTATTTTCACTTAAAGCAGACATGACTTTTAATTGTACTTACTCGTGAAACTAATTCTATTGAACAGCAGCATTCATCACATACATGGAATACAAGGAACATCACAAACTGATGATTTTCAAAGGACAGACACTTTTTTTTAATGTCAGAAGGCTCATTAAAAAATCTTCTTTGACTTCGTCCTTGCATTTGGCTGTAAGCGCAACATTTCTGTGGAAGTTTAAATAAATGATTACGTTATTTGGCTAGATCTGTCAGTGGAAAAGATTCATGAACATATTTCTACATCACAGAGCTAGAGGCTGTCACATGGCTGAGAAACCATTCTTTCATGCCCCAAGTGTGTCCAGTGATTACAAACAGTAGGAAGAAGGATTGAACGCTGCAGTGCTTTCCTTTGCCTCATGCTTCTTCTCCTGCTGAGATTCAAATGCAAGTGTGTGAGTGCTGAGTCTTTACATAACATGTTGCCTGTCATTACCAGGCATCAATTACTTGTGTTTTATTACAAGTCCCTGCATAGCTTCTTGCTTTCTGTGACTCCTGACAGAGGATCAGGCTTGGTTACATATGAGCACTCTTTCCTCCTTTTTCATAAATCCTTAGTCAATTACCAAAAAGCTGCAGGTCACATGACCTGCCTGGATCACAAAGGCCATCTTTGGCCATCTCTCAGTGGTTTTGCTGCAGTGAGTATTGAGCAATACTTGAACTCTGTGTGCAAGAAATCACTTATTTCATTTAAAGTATTGAGCATCACATGTGTTGTTTTAAAACTGATGAAAATCATTGCACTACAGTACCTGGCGTGCCACATCTTCACTTAAGCCGCCTACACATGATACGCCATTTGCTCTTTGCGCAACGCTAGGTAAGGCGCAGAGCAAAGCGCAGAAAGCAAAGCGCAGAAAGCAAAGTGCAGCGCAGGTAAACGTCATCAAGGGTGGCAAGGAAGCTATTTCCCATTGCTAGGTAACAACATGCTGTTATCTCATTGGTTGCGCTTTCGAAAGGCCAGCGGCAACTAGGTCAAAGTTGAAATAATTTTAACTTTGAGCAGAGCGCAAATTGGTAAATCTGAGCAAATCTCGCCCCATAGGAAATCAATGAAACGGCCGGCGCAAAGGTTGCCTTTTGTGACTGGAGGACAAACAACATTACCACAGCTCTGCTGACTGCATGTTCTATAACTTTACCATGATAACTGTGGATTAAATCCTCAAAATACTGTTTAGGGTTTGTTCAGGCTTAATGAAGGTACCATTAAAGTAAGTAAAAGTGTCTGGCTATTGAATGTGCTACAGTGGCTCAGGGGAAAATCATGCATGCATTGTCTTGAATCTGATATAACAGCATTTGTCATGCGGGTCCCTTTCTGTTCTTTTTGTTCATTTCAACTGTGTACTGTCTCATAATGCTGACATACTATAGAAATGTAAAATAATAGTTTTACATTTTGGGAAATATGCATATTTGCTTTATTGCTGAGAATTAGATGAAAAGATCAATAGGATTATCATGTTTGTCATGGTAAATGAGGGTACATCCTGCAGCTGGCTATTTTAGCTTGGCGTAAAGACTGAAAACGGGGAAACAGCAAGCCTGGCTGACTCCAAAGGTAACAAAATCTAACTAACAAATCTAATCCACACTGATTAACACTTTATATCTTGTGTTTTTACCCGTAACAAAGGAAAAAGGATCAACGTCTGTGTTTGTTGCTATGGCAATTCAATTCAGTTCAATTCAATTAAATTGTATTTATAGTATCAAATCATAACAAGAGTTATCTCGAGAAACTTTACAGATAGAGTAGGTCTAGACCAGACTCACACACACTTACAAAGACCCAACAATTCCAGTAATTCCCATAAGAGCAAGCATTTAGTGCGACAGTGGCAAGGAAAAACTCCCTTTTAGGCAGAAACCTTGAGTGGTGAGTAAAACTTCCTTTTAGGGAGAAACCTCGGACAGACCCAGGCTCTTGGTGGGCGGTTGTCTGCCGTTGCCGGTTGGGGGTGTGATGAACGGTGGCAATTATAGTCACAATAAATACGCAGGGTGTAGCAGGGTGTAGCAGGACATAGCATGACGTAGCAGGGTGTAGCCAGGCATAGCAGGGCACTGCACGGCGTAGTAGGGCACTGTGCGATGTAGCAGGGCGTAGCTGGACGTTGCAGGGCGTAGTAGGGCACTGAAGGGCATAGACGGCGACAGCTGCAACCATGATTTAGGTGCCACCCTAATCCAGGGAAAACTGCGGGGCGAGAAAACATGAGGGCCTGAACATAACCTGCTCTATGCCAGGTTAAGCTGACCTTAACCCCTGGTCCCAAACTGGCTCCAACTCTAACCATGGCGCTCAGGGCCAGATGTACTAATGCTTTTGCGCCCACTTCAGGTGTATTTTTTCGCAACGTGCGCGTAAAAGCATGGCGAGGTATTTACAAGGGCATACTGCCTGTCGCGGGAACTGAAAATGGCAAATTGTGCTTTTTCGTGTAATGCATATGCATTCATGAGAGGGTCAAGGGAAAAATGGGAGTTTCCCATAAAGAGATGGGAGGGGAAGCGTAAAGTGCGCCTATAATGTATTCTGCGGTATGTACACAAACCGCCGGTGAAAGGGAAAATTCTCCCCCTCTTAAAAGCAAGTGTAAACCAGCCGCAAGCGGGTTTCCTTGCATATGCCTCCTGGTGAAATGGCAGCAGTAATCCGTGCAAGACGAAGACATAGGCAAGGAGACGAGCTGAAAGGATTTTTGCCACAAGGATCACACTTCACTTCAGTTGAGTGAACACAAAATCATTAAGCGTTACAGATTAAGCAGCCATGCAATATTACAGTTACTGGAAGAAATCAAAGATGACATTGATGACACAATCTCCGACTCAGCGTTCACATTCCATTCCAGCAGTTGTTAAACTCCTCTACATTACAAATATTGGCATCAGGATCATTTCAAACAGTCATAGCATCAGCAGTGGGAATATCGCAGTCGGCACTCAGCCGTATCATAGCACAAGTACTTAATGCTTTGCTACAGCGCAATTTACGGTATAGTGGGCGGAGAAAGGCGCTGACTACCCGATGAACTGCAGGTTTGGTAAATACGACGTAAACTGAAGTATCACAGCGTGCGCTTTCTGCGGGTTGGCCATGGCGCTGATAACGCTACATTCGCAAATGTACGTACATCTGGCCCACAATGTTAAACTGTCCAACCAGACTGATTGTATTAAGTCAAAGTATGTTTTTTATTTCAACCCCTATTTCTTTACCATAATAGTACTATCTAGCAATGCAGATATAATATCGATTAATTTTCTGGGAGTTTAAGATTCCTGCCAATATGACCAGCTGTTCTTAGTTTCCTTTCTGTGATACCATCCATAGCTCCTAATTCCCTCTTTTCATTCATCACACTTTTTTTTGTGTGAAAAATTAGCAACTTTTTCTACACAACAGTAATATATAAACATCATAATAAAAGCACAATTAGTTTTGTATTTAAGTTTAAGAGTACACACTTTTATTCAGCAGGTTAGTTTTCCATAAAGCAGAACAGCGACTGGATGTAGATTTCTCCTCCAGTTCTGCCAAAACATCTTAAAAAATTAACGTCCCCTGAGAAATGCAGCCATGTTGAGGGATCACAAACTAAGGAATACTTAATTCCAGAGACTTCCCAAAATCCTAACACATTGTCGCATTTGTAACTGTTGCTAGTTGATATCAATGGAACATAGTTTTCTGGAAGGTACACAGAGGTACAAACAGTTTAAAATCTAGCTTTTCCTTGTTGAATTAATCAAATATAAACCAAATCACACCATGGGTCCTTACAGTTTCTTTTGTTGTAACTTCTCTGCAATTTACAGCAGGTCAGTATTTAAAGACGATGTAAACAGGGTTCATGAGGAGTTTCACCAGTCCCCGCAGAGAAAGATTGGACTATTTCATCCCCAAACACAGCTGTCAACATCCAATAAAAAGTAAGAAAAAGAGATTCAGTCCTTAATATAAAACCTAAATCACTTCACTTTTGTTTTTCTCCAGCTACTCATCGAGACAGGGGTCATGGAGATGAATGCCAATGAACAGCTGTGTTTATTCATTTTTTCTTATCCAGAGTGATAATCCAAAGTTGATCTGATATGGATTGCTGAGAGCAGAGACACACTACACGAAAGCATGGATAATTTGTCAGAAATAGCAAGTAGCCCCCAACACCCCCACACTAACACATAGCCTAATCTTTTATTGGACAACCTGAATAACACAAATGAGTTTGTGCATCTTTATTTGTAACATTCAAAGGGACCAATCATTATCTTTTAATTACTAGCACCTAGTAGTGAGGCCCATTAAAGCAAAGTAATTAATCTAACACTTTGGGAAGGGAGGGGATCTGTTCTACAAACAGCAAGTTCATTGAAACTAGTTTTGAGCTTTAATATTTACAAATGAAGAGGCACTGAATAGCTAATTAATGGTGCAAGCAAGGAATAAAGTAGAGAAATACAAAGAACTGAAACTACTTGGCATGACATGTATACCAAACAATAGTTTATCAGGAACTATTTCTTTTATGACATTTCCTTTTATTTTCTGCATCCATTGCTGAGAAAAAACACCCCTGGCTCAATAGCTAAAGATGAAAGAGCAAAATAAATCAATAAACAAAGAGCAAATATATATTATGAACATACACAATGCCTTGTGTACCACACCTTTGTCTGCATACAATATCAATGCTATTTATATCACTTGTTAACATATTAGAGTGTGCTCCAGCTATGTTGATGATTGATTAACATGTCAAATTAAATCACTGTCAAAGTAACATTAGCAGTGCTGATATTCCAAACAGTCCAATTACAGCCATTAATGAGTGAACCCACTCAGCTCTCAAGGACAACAGGAGAGTCTTGACGACCACAAAGATCGGATTTCACTGCCTGTAACCACCACTGCCATCTTTAGTGTGATTTATAAGAAATAACAATTCAATCAATTAGCATACAGAAATGTCACCCAACTTTGCAGCTCTACAGAGCTCGTTATGGTTGTTGTTCCGATTGTACAAGCCACAAATTCCACCTTCAACAGCCCCGATCCCAGCAGCAGCAGCAGCAGGCTGTTTTTTTAGTTAAATAAGCTAATAAACCTTGACCTACCTCGGTAAAACATATTAAATACAAACAAACATATTATATACATAAACAAAGGGCCCATTTATCATTCTTACAAACTATTGAACACCAGTAAAACAGAGTTCTAAGTTAATATTATATGGCACGTGAGTCCAAATACTGCCAATGCTAATTTTGCTGTCTGCTAACATGTTAGTCATAACAAAAATTAAAAGGTCATAATATGTCAGAAGTGTGTGGTTTCAGCTTGATGGGAAGTTCTGTCCAAGTGACCAAAAACAATTACATCATGCTCAAATTGTACTGTCCCTGAAAATTGTGTTTAAATATAAATGGCACTATACAGTATTTTTTCAATTAACATGTATATGTAAATAACTCTGGAATAAAGTGATGCCATTACTAGTAAGCAAAATTGGAAGAGTGAGAAAAATAGGATAACAATATCTTCTGAAGAATAACTGTGTTTGCTGGCATAGCTGCAGTTTTTGTTCATTTATTGTACATTGTGGGGAGCAGACCAGTCTCCAAAAATGAGACTTTTGAGAGGCGAGAATGTCAGCTCCATGAGAATCTGTGTCCTTCATCCTGACTGACAGTCAGTCTCTTTCTATTAAATATTGTAACTGACTGATATATTATACAACAGAATTTAGAGATAATAATACTTGCTGCATGTAACATGTTGTATATGTTTTATCTTGTATTTGTCTGCCTTTTGCTATGTTTTGTATTGCGCTATGGACCATTTTTTTTGTGTCCTGAATAAAGACTATGATGATGATGATAACTAAATGTACTGTGTGGAAAATATGTTCATTATGTGAAATACGCAAAATGTTAATAACAAAACCAATTCAAATACAGGTAACCACTTTGCTACAGTGTTTTTTAAATCTACAGTGGATCTAAAAAAAAATATAATATTTAAAATAATATCAGAAAAAAATATTCAACAACAAGAGCAACTAATTCCACTGTTTTGCTAACTTTTTATTTCTGCCTCAGGAAAAGAGAGAGCATCATCACCATTTGGGAAAATGGTTTGGAGATTTGACAGCCCTGTGGTAATTTGTCAGGGTCGTTCTCCATGAGCATCTCTACATTGTCCCATAGTTCATACAGGAAATGATTCATCTGCATCCAGGAGAAAAGTTGAGCGCCATTTCTAAATTACCTATGAGTTATCTCCTCAATAACTTCTAATCAGACAGCTGCCGTTTCCTCCACTGTAAACAAAAGTAATTACAGTAGATGTGATGGATGGAAAGAATAAGACAGCTTCTGCATGCTCAGGACCAGTCTGGGACTCTGTAGAGCAGAACACTTTAATTAGGGACGGCCTAGTCCAGCACAACTGAATGAGTCTGACAAAGCACACATTTCAGTTGCTAAAATAAGCCTTTGCCTATGCAGTGTATTTTGTTTTCCCAAGTTTGGACTAGTGCACCTCTGAGGAAGTTGTTATGAAAAGGGAATAAAATCTAGCATGATATCACTTCATCCTGATTAAAGGTAATGAGATATTAAATAAAATTGAGGAGAAACTGCAGAGTCAAATAAAAGCTGCAGTTTTCATTGGACAACCAGGAGTATCATTACTTATTTGCTTTTCAGTGCACTTGGTGATTGATCATTGTTTATGAAATATTAAAACTCGGAGCAGATACAGTACAGTTGGGAGAAAAATAAAAATATTGATTTATTCAATATTCAGAATATGGACATGCAGGAGGGAAAACTGTGCTCTAAGTGCGTTTATTATATAAAATTGACCAAATTTTCAAGAAAAGCAGATAGGGTAGCTTTGCAAAAAATACTTTTATTATAAAACTAAAATGGGGCAACACTGTATTAAGATTAGCAATTTAGAGTAAAAAAACTAAAGCGATAAAACATTTCCATTGTTATCTGTGGAATAAATTGATTGAGCCACATCTTATTTTAGGAGCCTAGTGAGAAAAATGGACTGTTAGCGTTGGCTATTGTATCCAGAGAAGGGGGTTGGCTACATGTGCACCTCTTGCAGGTCGAGGGTAAATAGTTGAGGGGTTATAAATTGTGACAATATACTGTTCAAGTCCATTAAAATGGAAAGATCATCCTCATGGTTACATTAGTACAATGCTTACTGTTAAAGGAGATGGAACTCAAACCACAGTCTCCTGTGTCAAAGTCAGACACTTTGAATGCTCAACCTTCCACCTCATCCTTACAAGAATCAGCCGCTCCTTTGATATTACCACAACTGAGGAAAATCTTCAGCCTTGGGATTCTAATGCAAAATGTATATGCCGGTCTATCTCTCTATACTGTATATATCAGTGGCTCTTAATACCTTCCTCAGATTTATTCCCTGTAATGTGCAACGACAATGTTAAAGATGAACCTAAGAGGGAAGGTATTGACTGTAAATAATGTTATGTTATGTCCCAACATGACGTGACACGCATAAGCGGTGATTAAACATTAATGGCATTACAAGAAAATGCTTTTATTTCATTAGAATCCAAACATGCTGAAATGGATAAAGTGTATAATTTGAAACAAATGCAGTTATGTCCATCTTAAATTTAAATTTGAGGTTTTACGTGTCCAAAAACATCGAATCATGAATTCAGTCTTATTGATTAGAATTTGGCGGCAGAATATTTTAGATGTAAAACAGTACAGTTTGAGTTGAAGGTCATCTTCACTACATACTGTATGTGTCAGACTCAGCCTTGCTTTTTCAGTGCATCCAGTATTGTGAAGTAGTTGGGTTATACTGTATGTTGTTTTTTCATATATATTTATTCACATATTGTCCTTCTGTAAGAACAATGTTTGTGCATTGTGTAAGTGAGGCCTGCGTATGATAGTAGTGTCATTCTTTGTTGGACGGGCAATGTTTTTGAGGTGAAAGAAGGTAGTTCTGGTTATTTGGTTGATGTGGTTTTCAAAAGTGAGGTTGCTGTTGAAGACGACTCTCAGGTTACGGATGTGTGGGGATGGAGACAGGGTGGAGTGGTTGATAGTGAGACCGAAGTTATGGGTGTTCTTTGTGAGGGATTTTTCGGGCCGATGAGCATCAAGTCGGATTTATTGTAGTTGAGTTGTAGGAAGTTGGTTTGCATCCAGGTTTGAATATCGGTGAGGCAGTTGGTCAGGGTGGAGGATGTAGCTGTGGTGATGGATTTGGTAGAAATGTAGATCTGGACATCATCGGCGTAGCGGTGGAAGTGAAGACCATGTTTGTATGATATTTCAGAGTGGCAGGATGTAAAGGATGAAAAGGAGAGGACCAAGCACCGAACCTTGGGGGACGCCTTGTGACAGAAGAGCAACGGAGGAGGTGCAGTTGTTGATGTGTATGAACTGTTGTCTGCTGGTGAGATAGGAACGTAGCCAGTGTGGGTACGTTGCCACTGATGTTGCAGTAGGTTTCCAGTCGGGACAGAAGGATGGAGTGGTTGATGGCGTCGAAAGGCTGCAGTGAGGTCAAGCATGATAAGAATGGCGAGGTGGCCAGAGTCAGAGGAGAGGAGGAGGTCATTGGTGACTTTGAGGAGGGCTGTTTCAGTGCTATCGAGTGTTGAGGAGGGCTATTTTCCGATGACGTTGTTTTGGGATTAGTTGGGAGGACTGGGGAAGGGGATAATACGGAATACGAAAATACGGTTTGACCATAGTAAAGGGATGCAGTTGGATGATGAGAGGTGGTATGTGAATAGGCAGCCAGAGCGATTGTTTGGAGGACGGGGTGGTGACATATGAGGCCACAGGGGGGAGCTGGTGAGGGTTATCGATCTGGGAGCTGCCATGGTGGGCGGAGAAGAAGAAGACTGTACGGCGAGCTATAGGTTGACTGCTAAAAACGAGCAACCTACTCTGTTTGGGTGAACTGCATCAAGCCTATAAAAAGAGTAAGAGTTCCAAAATAAATTAAAATTGTCAATGAAACCAAAGTTGTGGGTATGACAGGTGGACTGAAGCCAGGTGTTGAGACTGAGAAGCCGGTTCAAGCGCTCTGAGTCATGGGACAGCGTTGGTAAGGGACCACTGATAAAAACAGATTTTTCACAACTTTTTACAAAGTTGAAAAATTGATTAAAATCATCTTTCGTCCTTTTATTTTTTATTGCTGTGACTCGTTTGTTTGGCAAATCATGGTATTTTGTCTTGCCAAGTTTAGTTAGAAAAGGGGAATTTAGACATTTCATTTCATTTTGCAGGAGTCAAAAGTGGGATCGTTGACAATTCCAGTGGCTAAGGATTCAAGAGAATAAGTACCGTCTAAAAAAAGGTCAGGTGCAGTTTGCACCTGTTAAATGTATAGGTAGGCAACCTGCAAATTTGTGAAGTCATGCATACTGATAGTGAGTGCATGTGTGTTTGATTTTTGAGTATAGTATATAGAGGAATCTATCTATCCATCTATTGCTGATGGGGGGAAAAAAAATCTCCTGCATCTTTCATACCCAGCTGCAATTCAAAACTCAGGTTGATTAACTGTAGTGCCATTGTGTTACTGAACCATTTAATACATTGTTTTCACACTGACTTGTCCAGGTGTTTACCTACCTGTTACTGTCATACTGAGTTTGACCTTAGCTCCCTTTGACCCTCAACACATGGATGAACCTCAAATGAGTGGATCAGACAGACAGTGTGCCGTATATGTAGACGGTTGATAGCATAAAGGAGCATATCTATGGCGTCAGGATTATGTCATATCTCGTGAGTGAGTAAATTATATCATTTCTTACGCACAGATATTACTCTTCGCACACCAATTCAATAATTGAGAGTTGTACAGGCAGCTGCGAGCGTGAAACAAAACATGGGGAGAGGTAAAGAATGGCACCTGCACAGAGCAGCCACCACACACCTGCGAGTGTCTACTTTGCAAGTGCTGGAGGGCATACACACTCTCGCAGATAAACTCTGTTCGCCTTCTGCTCGACCGAATGAAACTGACTTTTGACATTTTGGATGAAGAAACCAAGGGAGTCATCGGCCCTCCTATGATTGGGCACTTTCAAGGCGATCTCACCCACAGACCTCCAAGTTTACTTTGATTGACAGCTATCGTTCTGGAAGCCCGGACTTGGTCTCCCGGCCGAAGAACTGTTTTTTGCAAGATAGCACCCATTCTTTGCCTCTCCCTACATTTAGTTCAGCCTGTATAACTCTCGATTGTTGAAGTGGTGTGCGAAGAGTAATATGTGTAATACGTGTGAAATTATCTAATTTGCTCGTGAGCATGTTTTATCGCACTCAGGAGATATGACATAAACCTGACGCCATACATATGTGCAATTTTAACAATTTATAACCATTAACATTTTTCACAGAAACTGATTTTCAAATAAATGACACTCAATGACACACAATTAAATGACAGCAATGATTTTGCGCTCATTCCTGAATTCAGTATAGCAGACTAACTTATTCCCTGTGACCACATCCTTGACACTTTTAAAGCTCCATTTAGGAATATTTTTATTAATAATAATGTTGAATGAAATTCAAAACCCATCTCAGACAACAGAGTGCTAGTTGAAGAACAGAGGGACATATTGACCCAGCATGTAAAGCACCTACAGTACACTCAGTAACTGACATAACATTATAGAACAGTTTTCCATTCATCAGTTTCTGCTTACCTAGATCCGTCGGCCCAGACATATTCCTCCCCAGCCGCTCTCTCAAGCATCCGGAGGGATCCTAAGACCTTCCCAGGCCAGTGGGTTCTTGATCTGCCTAAGGGTCTCCTCTCAGTTGGACGTTCCCTGAACACCTCAACTTTTGATGCAAAGTAGCAATGGAGCAACTCTGAGCTGTGATTCAACGTGCAATCTTATCCTTTCTGTCACTACCCAGAGTTACACAGAGCTTTGGATGGTATCTGCTGGTAAACCAAGAGCCTTTCTTTCAGGCTCAGCTCCCTCTTCACCATGACAGTAAAATGCCCACCATGTATTTACTTCTGTACATATCCATGATCTTATTCTCTATCTTGCAAATATAAGTTGTCTTTACGCAGTTTTTCAACAACAGAGATATCAAAAGGCCTGAAAGCTTTACAAAAATCTCTGTGTATATATTCACAGCTGGTATTATTGTACATTTTGGATTGAGGCTTTTCTTCTTAGCACCTCAATTGTCTTTTTTTTCTTGTAAATCCTTATGGCAACATCTCATGCCCAGTAAGGCTGCTTGCCATTCAGGGTGGAGGATTACAATGTTATGAATTCAGGTGCTTTCAAGTTTTTTTTGTTTCTTCTCTTACTTTCACATTGTGAATTCGCTCAAGGAATTTTGATCTAACCTCAAAAGCAACTCTTTTGTCCTTTAAGATAACTACTAGGGACGTACAGATTTTAAAAAGACTTTGAACATAAACAAGGTTTTCTGCCATCTAACAACCGTTTCTTCACAGCTATCCTTACACATTATATTTGCATTCTAATAAGACGGTTTAATTGAAGGTCAGTATTCTCACCACAAGTGATTATTAAAACAGAGAGGTGTATTTGTTTAAGTTTGTTCTGGTGATCCCACTGGTACTACTTACCTCACAACCCCCATGTCAGACTATAGTGAATGCTTGGTCTACTTGTGTTTGATTCATAAAGTTGAGTCATAAACAACCAAGTCTCTTGCTGTTTCTTGAATTTGTCTGACGATTTTGGCGTCAGCCTACACGGACAGAAGTTCCCAAATCTCATTGTCTCTCCGGTTAGACATTTTCGTTGGTGTCTTTGTGTAAATTACCCTTCTTTTTCACTCTCAGATGTTTGTATCCTTCAGTTTTCATGCCAGCAGCATCATATAAACGTCATCAGCACACCCACTCTCTTGCCGTGAGCTCTTCAAACAAGCGGTTCCATCTACAATCGGACATTATACGGACTTTGTACAAGGGAGCGGGCAGGGTAACGTTTGTGTAATGTCCTGTCCAACTATTTGGAAATTTGTGTTCTCACATACAGCTACTCCGGGTAAGTTCTAGATAAGTTTAGGGTTGTAATGCATGTGTGACGAAGAAGATCGATACCACTTTATATCTATTTGATACATGTTACAGGCAGCAGGCAGTCAGCCTAGCTTAGCACAAAGAAACAGGGAAACAGCAAGCATGACTTGGTCAAATGGTAAAACAATCCTGAAGCCATCACCATAGTTAATGAGTTTTAGGGGTGCTAGAAGGCTTTAACTGTTGGACAGACCCAGGCTAGCTGTTTCCAGTATCTATGCTAAGCAAAACTAATCTAACAATCTCCTGGCTGTAGCTTTTATTTCTTCTTTAAGATTATTTTTCTTGGCATTTTAGGCCTTTAATTGATAGGACAGCTTGGACATGAAAGGGGAGAGAGAGGAGGAATGACATGCAACAAGGGCCGCAGGTTGGAGCTGAACCCGCTGCCGCAGCGGTGAGAACTGAGCCTCTGTATATGGGCGCACGCTCTACCAGGTGAGCTACCCAGGTGCCCATGTGTAGCTTCATATTTATGGACAGATGAGAGCGATATCAATATGTGCGTCTCAATCTCGGCAGGAAAGTGAATAAGCAAACTCTCCAACATTTCTATATTTCACTTTAATGCAATAAGCTAAACTTCATACAATTATGTTCAGTTACCTCAGAGGTTGAGACGAGAATAATCTGTGTTTTAGAGGAAAAGAAGTAGACGCCTATGAGGTGATAGCAATCCTATAATAATCCCAGAGGTATTCTTTCAATAGCCGATTGTTTAACAATGTTGAGAATGAAATTGGGATTTTAATGAAGTTAAATTTGAATTAATTCATGTAAATTGATATACATTTCATAACTTATTATTAAGCATTAATTTTACCCCATATTGGTGGATCACTACCGCAGTTGATTCGCCTGTTTTATGTTTCACTCCCGCCTCTGCATACTAAACACATTATCGAACCTCCTCAGGAGAAATAAAACACAGCGTAAAATGCTGGCAGTGTTTTCTCCTTAAGCGGTGAACAAACCCAGCAGATCGTAAAAATGATGCAAAGATGCTCACAGTGAGCAGATTTCGCAGAACGTGTTTACACACCATGCTTACATCCAGAGTTAACTAACTACTGGCCGTTGCCCAAGCTATTTACACGCACCTTGATAACTTGTGATAGAGTATCCCACGATTCCATGAATAAACCAATTACACAGTGGTCTTCAATCCTGTTCCTTGATTTCTTTACTACCGTCTACTTAATTGCTTTCACTTGCGGCCCCTGGTGTGAATCAGTCCCTTATTAGACTGCTAGAATGAAACCGACAGAGCTCTGGATGCGCAGTACTTGGACTGAGAGCCACTGACATCAGGTGTCCTATCCCAAACAGAACATGGGCCACTAGCTACCAGCTGCCTTCTCTCTATTTGACTGAGATTACTTTTAATACAGGGGAAAGAAATGATTCATGTAGAAGTGAAAGGATGGAAGAAGTGTGTATGCTTACGTTGAAGTATCTGCTAAAGAAAAGAACGGGATAAAGGAAGATATTGACTAAAGAGCACACTAAGCATTTACTGTGTACTAAAATTTAAGAAGCGCATCTGGCCCCATTTTCAGTGACTACTTTACTGGGACCTCATGTTCAAATCAAGTCAAATGCAGAGTAGTAGAAGTGCTAATAAAAATCTACAGCGCGTTTGGACCACTGAGCCAGGTTATGTGAGCTCTGCGGAGTATGGAGAATTTTCTGAAAAATAAGTGCATTGGTGTTCTCCCTCGCAAAATATATTGTTTTATCCCATCTGCATTGATAGCATATAGTTGCCTCACTTTCTTAAAGTTTGTTCAGTCACTCAGTGTTTTTCGTCACAAATAGCAGTTATATGTGTTCCCTGTAACATGCACCAACTCAGTGCGTGAAGTGTGCCTATACTGTAAATGTGTGCGTGGCAGTTTAAACTGATCAAACATTATAAGCAACTCAAGTTGTTTCCCTTTTGGCTCCTGTCTCCATACATTCATGGAGACAATTTTGGATACCTGACTTTTTTTTTTTTTTCCAATGTGAGCACACAAATCTTTTGTGCTTCCAGGGACACATATATATTTGTTTGCCTCTGTTTCTTGACTAACTTTGTATGTACTCATGCCAACCTTTTAATTTCAGTAAGCATTGTACTTGTACATGCAAACACCACACCAACCCGTTCCCTGCTTTAGGTGGGAGTTTGAATTCTTTAATCTGTGGAATGTTCCCTTATGCGAGTCCGAGGCTTGGCTGTGCATGGGGCATCTCGAAACCCTGCCAAGAGTTTTATTTTGATAGATAAATAAAGATGTTACATTAGCATCTTAAACGTTGATCCTCTTGTGCCCGAGTCTGTAAGAGGTGACATTAAGTGCAATCAATTACGCACGTGAAGTAAGTTAAGTGAAGAACTGTAGTTGGCAGGTCAAGTCAACTGATAGCAGGCTTGTGATGCATGCTGCTATGTATTTGAACAAATTTAGACTGAAGCTTTTACTATTGAGTGATACACTGCCAAATTTCAATTTGCTGTCTGCACTCACTGCCCCTTATGTTGTACCATGCTGATGTACATTTGACTACAAAGTGTTTCTAATTCAGAAAAGTCAAATCTGTCTTAACACACAGTCACATGCCAATATGTGCATTTAAATAGGTATCGACTGCTGTCATCTGTCCTTCTGTCCATTATGGCAGTGAAATGATCAAGCCCTAGCACAATTACACTGTAAGCAATGGGCGATAAAATGCTAACAAAAGTTCAGCTGAAGCTACAGTAATATGAAGCCTCAGTCCTGCCCGGGGTACTCAGCAGTACCTACTTACTAAGAGGAAGCAATGCTAATCACGGGACCACCGTGCCACCACTTTAGCCAAATCAAGTGGGCATTTTTGTTTTTAGGAAGAAATCTGAACCTGTCCTTTAAGTTATAAGTTGTAATTATCAACTTTAAAACAGTTGTTTCAATTTTGTCTTTTTTACAGTAACCACATATCCATGATTTTTTTCCCTATTGATTGCCACTTGATGGTCACTTGTATTTGAATGTTTGAAGTGAATGTAATTTGGAATTAAGGATTGTGAAAGGCTTGACAGACTTCAAAATTAATGAGGGCTTGGCATTTGCTTCTTATGTCTCACAAGACTGATTTTTTAATTCCCAAGGTGTACATTCAGCAGTGAGCTGCTGTTTTGTCAGAGTTCCTTCAGTTTGACTTTTCTTGTCTTTTTTTTATTTGATTTGATTTTACCTTCTTACCTGCAATGTAAGATTTAGAAGTCTTTGCAGACAGTTCAGTTTTAGGGAACCATTGGCTCCAGGGCTCACAGTCAGAAGAAAATGTCTTCAAGACTGTTTCTTCCTTAAATCCCATGACATTTTCCAGTCCCTGAACGAGAGAATGCACGTTTCTCAGAGAGGGGCCAACCAAATAAACCCCTCTTTGGGCTTGGAGCCAGTAATCTGTAATTTAATTTCAGGCGGGTGTCTGGGCCATGAGGACACACAGTAAGGTCAAGGGCTACTGTACAGAGAGATCTGCGCATTTGGGCACAGCCTGGGGTTTGATCAACAGTTTCATCCAGCTTAGGAAGAGGACACAGTATGTGCGTGTGCTCCTGTGCATGGTTGTTGGGGGAGGTATTTCTGCACTACTTATACAAGTCAGACTTGATGCAAGGTAGCTATTTCGTGTATGACAGCAACAAACAATCACAGACAAAATCCATTATTCAAAACAAGTCAAATGTTCGGGATGACTGAGCATCTGCAAACAGAGGGGGATTAGCCCTAAAATAGGACTGTGTCTAACTGGGAACAATTCAACATGTCAGTGTTGATCTGCATGTAAATGAAATATTTGTATTGCTTTGACTATAATTCATGTTTTACTCATTATGTAGAATAGTCTAGTCGGCAGATAAATCAACTAATGGAAAAGTGGAAGGATGAATTTGAGCAGCATGGCTAATCCTGTGGGTGAAGAAATGTCTGTAATAAACTTGACCTTGTTCTGCGTGAACGAGCCCAAAGTGGCCCCGGGAATGGGACCAATAATTACCAATGACCAGGCAGTTTCACCATGTCTCTTTAATGTAAATAGGCACTGGGCTATCTGACACAAATGGTTTTGGCACTCATACATGGACATATGGCGCATGGACTTGCTCAAGTACCTAAAGAAATGCAATAAAAAAAAAATGCCCCTAGTCTGGGAGAGATAAAACATTCCACACTGGCAGTAGAAACTAGCCGAGATACTCTGTGTTCATTAAAAACAATTTCTTACATATAAGGCTGTCAGGTCAGTGAGAAAATCAGGGTGTATCCCATGCACCATTTGCAGTTTGTCGGAGCTTAGCTGGCATTCAATTTCAATTCCCTCAAGTTACTGAATATAGGAGAGCGGCGCACACTGACAGGTACAAGTTACTTCAGCGACAGACGCTAATTAGCAAGTGCAGGAGTAATGGGAGAGCCAAGCTCCCTCCCTGGCAGAGAGACAGTGATGGCAACTAAGGCAGGGTCATCTCTTTAAGTGTCTCACTTCCTATTAGACAGGAGATCTCTGGCACATGCCCCATCACAACCCATACAGAGTGATGTCAGCGACAGAGAAAGGATCCTGTCACATCCTGTACTTTTCAAACAGAGCTTCTCTTTTGCATAGAACAACTCACTCAACTGTGTTCACTCACTGCCGCGGCCCTCCACTGACAGAAACGGAACGGGAGGGCAATAGAAAAATAATGGCACATGATGTGTTTATGTGTTTTTGATGAAAACTCGAGGGAAAGTCTTAGAAAGAAGATGATGGACTCATCTTCTGCTCAGCGAGGCTTTGACATTCTGTAGGGGACGCTGGAAATAGTCGCCAGGTTGATGGATAGGTGGAGTGGGATTACCCGCCAGACTCATCTCCTACCCGCCGTCTGGCCTTGACTCCTGGAAAAAGACACAAAAACACAATACGTATAATGTCAACACTGCTCACCGTGGGAAAGGTTATTAGCTTTGAAAAATAATGAAACACTGCAGGAGGGTCACAGGAACCAACAGCTTACCCAATAACTAAAGCAAGCAGAGCTAATCCCACTGGTAAAATGTGGTCTCACGGCGCAGATTACTAATCATCATTTCTACTATTATCTATATAAATAATAGTAAAATAAATGGTGAAAACAACAAACAAAGTGATTGCGGTATTGTTAAATAAACAATCACACCAATAGGAAGATGGGTTTCCAAGGATGCTACAACCTTCAAGTCTGTCTCCACCTACACATCCTCCTCTCTGTATCACAAGTGTCTTTCTGAACTTCTAATGCCTCTCCTCACTCGTAGCCCCTGCGGACCATCCCACCGCTGGCACAGCGAAATAAATTGTTCTCGCTGCATCATTAAACAGTTTGAATTAACTTGGGTGGAATTTAATTATGTCACACATGAAGCTCTCCTACTTGAAGCTTTTAAAAGCAATATAGTTGGCTATATGCTTGGAGGTTCGGCTTTTAGATACATTATTCAAGTCAGTCAGCTATATCCGCATGCAACTGGACTTCTAAATGAAAACAGTGGAGTTGCCCATCAGGACTGATCTTTTAATTTGTGTTTCCTGGTGAGATATCCAACATAAATGAGATGAGCTAATAATCAGTGCAGTGGAGATTCTGCTCATGCTCTGTGTCCTATTAAGACCCTAGCTGCACCTCATGAATCGACTTCTGATTTAGATATACTGTAAACGTGAATAGTTATGACTCTACGCACATACGTTTGAAGCACTTACTGAGTCTATCCTAATATTTCATCAATCACGGGGAAATACAAAAATAGCTCTGTTAGTGAGCTTTTTCAACCTCCTAATTGATGCTCATTATCATACCTTTATTACATTTTACACATGACAGCCTGGTGTGAAGTGGATAAATCCTAAATGAAACCCTAAGGGCATTGCTCACAGCTTCAAAATGTTAAAGCAAGAACTAAAACAGTAATAAAGTCTGTCATTCTAAATGATAGGAGTCTTCGCAAATAGCAAAGCTCGCTGAAGAATATCTGTTTTACGGAGCAGCGCCGCATTTGAAAGTCTGGCTTCCATTTGCTCCCTGTCAGAAGGTAACTTATCCATCACCCAAATGAACACAACACAATTTTCACTCATGCATTTTCTCATCAGATTCAAACCCAACCTACGTGCCTCTAGAGAGATCTAAGGATCTGTATTTTAAAGGGTAACTACAGTTTTTTTCAACCTGGACCCTATTTTCCTATGTTTTTGTGTCTAAGTAGTTCAGTATAAAGCAAAATTGATTCAGTCGGCAGCGGCCAAACAAGCTACAATGTAAGTTAATAGGGCCATTGTCCAGCTTGTATTTACCGTCACAAAAGTGCTTGTTTTGCCACTGACAGGCTCAGATTAATATTCTAAGGGCCCTATTTTAACAATCTAAGCGCACGGCGTGAAGCGCATGGCGCAGGTGCGTTTAGGGCGTGTCCAAATCTACTTTTGCTAGTTTGACGGTGGAAAAAAGGCTCCGTGTGCTGGGCGCATGGTTCAAAAGGGTTGTACTTAGTGTCTTCATTAATTCATAGGTGTGTTTTGGGCGTAACATGCAATAAACCAATCAGAGTGTCATCTCCCATTCCCTTTAAAAGCCAGGTGCGTTTGTACCTTGGCGCATTGCTATTATGATGGCGGATTTGCACTGTAATATATATTTTTTTAAATATTTTTGCATGTTTGTGTGCTGCTCCACTTCCCTGTGTGTGTGTGTAACAAGCATAGTGTGCGCGCGCTGTGCATAAGCCTAGGCACATTTTACTAATTTTCTGTTAAAATAACACTGAAATGCTGCACTATTGACTTTAGACCAGGTTTTTGTTGGTCAATGGCGCAATCACTTTCCAGTGCCTCAAGATAGCATTACGCCAAGAATGCACCTGAACACACCTCCCTGTAAGACCAGCACGCCCATGGGCGCAAAGATGGGGACAGGTGCATTTGCTATTTAAAAGATGCGCCGCAGGATGGGAAATTGACAACTGCGTCGGTCTTAAACTAGCAAAGACACTTGCTTCAGGATTGGAGCTGCGCCGATTGCAAGATAGGGCCCTAAGTTTCTGGCAACATTATGGAAAGGATTTCTAAGGAGGTCGACCTTTCTGTTAAAGAGTAAGATCCTGTTTTTAAACATAAAAACATCCGCAAAATTGAGTTTGCTAAACCCACCAGACTCCATGTAAATAAACAGTAATTTTAGCATCGTAAAATACACTTCATTCAAAGTCGACAGAAAATAAAACTATGAAAAGCTGTTGTGGATCGTCTTTCCACTTATTCAACCATCACAACTCTAGTTTTGGTTGAAATAAACACATAGTTTACCGATTTACATGTGAAAATATGTTGGCTCGATACACGCTAAAAGTATTGCTTTTTTTAAATGGCGTCTGGTAGGTTTAGCGCTTGCGACTTCAGAGCTGTCACTGGTTAAACAGAAAGGTCTCAAAGACGTTAAAAGATCTATCTCTGAAGGGATCCTTTCCATAATGTTGTCAGACATTTAAATTTTAATCTGAGCCTGTCAGTGGCAAAAAGAGCACTTTTGTGATGGTAAATACAGGCTGGACAATGGCCCTATTAACTTACATTGTAGCTTGTTTTGCTGCTGCCGACTGCAGCGACCTTGCTTAATACTGGACCAATGTCAAAGATTGTTGTTCCCATCAGTCACTTAAACACAAAAACATAGGAAAATAGGGTTGAAAGAAAAGGTAGTTACCCTTTAAAGAGGACTTGTGCTAGCTGTTGAGTCCAGAGGTCAGAGATGAAATGAAAGACCTTCACTGAGACACTGGATGAACATCTGCAGCACAGTAATTTGGAATCTTACAAAACAACAGCAACAACCATACCTGAAAAGATTTTTTTTTTCTGAGATTGTTAACACAGGCAATCAAAAAGTAAAGTCCAACTTTAGTGTTTAACAAACAACTTCTCTCTGTCTGAGAACCCAAAGCATCCGTGGCAGGGCAGAACCATTCCTGCGCTCCAACACCTGAGACACAAGCTGATGGACAGATTCATTTACAGCAGGTACACGAGATTGCACACTAATTTCCTTGGGCTATAGGAGATTGTTCACGTGAAAGATACAGCGGCACAGTGGATTCAATCTAATGAACCGTTGTATATCCACACTGTGCCCATTACTTTCCTCATTTACATTGAAATGTAAGTGCCATATTTCATTCTCCCGGTCGGTAACTTCACCCCCCCTTTTTTTTTTCTTCAAAAAACAGCAGGCCCGCTGCTTTTTGACACAGACAAAAACAACAACAATCAAAGTCACTATCAAAGACAAACAACCGAAATGGGACTATGAAAGTAAATGTTTGGGAATAACCTTGGAGAAGTATTCAGGATAATGAGGAAGCAGCTAAACCTCTGTGATACTTAAAGATCATTACCAGATGATCAAACACACCATACAATTTCTCTGTGCAAGAATGGATAAGTATACTACTCGTAGATGGTATAAAGATCTGCTTTTATGGATGCATTTACATATCAACAAATGCCTTACATGCCTCAATATACAGTAGAGAGCTGAAATGGAAATAGGATCCTGTGTGGACTGCAAAACACAAATGGTTGGGGGTGGGATAAACAGTATATCTAAACAGGGGTTGGTATCACCAGCGTGGGAAGAGATATAAAAGGTTATATTTGTATTAGTATTTACCATGCATTGAAGTAGCCTTCAAGTAAACTTTGTGGTGTATGGTTCCAAATACATCACCAAATAAAGTTAAGTACTGCATTGTGTCTCCCTTCCTTCAGCCCCCTCTTTTTGAAACAAGTTTTGAAGTCAGTTATAAAAACATTAGTGACTTTAAAAAATGTCCAATCTTAAGTTAAAACATATGACAATAATAAAATCAATAAATAAAAACACCATCACTGCTGCTGTCTAACATCTGATTGGTTAAATGCTAAGGATAAGTGTCTGAGGACATACAGTAAAGTATCAGCGAAAAAAGGCTTTTAATATTGTTTATTTTCATTTAATGTCTTCTAAAGCTGTATTATTAAAGGACACTTCCCCTGCAAAACGAACCTAGGGGTTAATAACAGATGTGTACCCACTCGATCGCTCTCTGGGACATGTTTTCATGCTAATCGAATGTGTTTGTAGCTTGAAACAAGCTAGCGCGGACTGCTGATTAGCTTACAACACTAGTATTCGGGGCACAGGGAAAGTAAAAAAAAATAAAAGAATCGCTATTTATACCACTAAAAAGGCTCAAAATATCACCACACTTCAACAGTAGCATGAGGGTCCCTAAATGTTAACCGAAGCATTGAGAACACTGTAAATGTACAGACAGTTTATTAAAAAGATAGTTTAGAAAGAACGTAGCTCCCAAGATGGCGGCCGCCTGTATACGAGAACGCGACTGTCTTTATAATCTATCTTTTTAGTAAACTGTCTGTACCCTTACAAAGTTCTCAATGCTTCGGTTTTGCTACCGTATTCAATATATAACATATTAAATAGTGAGCTTTAGAGGTGCTGGGAGGTGGATTGTTGTACTGTTGAATAGAGCTAAACCAAGCTAACCAGCTGCTGGCTGTAGCTTTATATTAATCATTGGACATGAGTGGTATCAATCTTCTCATCCAACTCTTGTAAAAAAAAAAAGAAGGAATGAGCATATTTGTTTTAAAATGGCAAACTATTCTTTTAAATGCTAAGCATTTCTTAAGATCGGTACATTTCATTAGAGGTACATGTGTCTCATTTTCCCTGCAGTTACTTAACACTAAACAGTGATGCAAAAATACTTTGGAATCTCTGAGGGAGCAGGCTGGGGGAAAAAAAAAGTACAGTCGTCTGCCTCAGTGATAATTCACATAGGTATAACAATGATCACTATGAATGATGCAGTAATCCAGGAACTCTTGCACCTCCACTTGGTCCCCATAACAGTAAGCCAGTGTGAGGTGTCTGGCAGGTCATTCTGTTACCACTCCACTATTATTCCAAAGCAGCAGCATACATCACGCTCTGAAAATCTCACACCTATATCAGCTCTTTTTCTATGGTCGAGGAACCTCACCCTCGACCTCTCTCCAAAAGCAGCCTGCAGCCCCCCTGGTGTTAATTATAAGAGTTTTTCCCCCGGAGCCTGGGTGGGACGTGAAAGTGCATTAATCTTGATTCTCCACTTCAGTCTAAAGGATCATTTATAGAGACTCCTGTGGTAAGCCCCAAAGGCGAGGTGACTCAGTACCAGGAGAAAGGTAGAAGGAGTGGAAAAGAAAGAGTCACATATATCCTGCGCTCACACTGGGATGCCGGCCACCTCAAGAGGCAAGTCAATCATTTACCCTAAATCACTTAAATTCTCAGTATGTAAATCTGGATGGATATTAAGAGTCGCACAGGATGACATGCCAAGTGTCCGTCTTCCACCTGTGCTGTTCCCTTGATGCAGCATGAAGGTGACTGTCACCCTATAAGCTGAACTGAGCAGAGCTAAGCAATGGCTGAAAGACTGACGTGTCAATGAGTTTACATTCAGCCCGATTTAATTGCTAATTTAATAACTTTAGCCCTTCATGGGTATGCACAGAGGTCAATGCTGCATTTTGCGATTGTGACCACAAACCATAGTAGATGAACATTTACCATTTTTAGTGGTATTATGTACAGTATATATATATATTTCTAGTTATTTTTAAATAATCTAGAATATGATAATGTTTCATGATGTGTAAAAAATAATTTGGTACCCATTTTATAGCATTAAGCCATACCCTACTGTGTCTCTACACCTTGTTTTGGCCAGTGCTACAGACTGTAAAAAGGGAGAGATGGAAATGACACCGACACTCAGGTAATTGCTTAAAAAACACCACAGACTAGAGAAAAAAAAGCCATAAGTTATAAACAGTGGCCTAAATACACAGGTCATTTGAAATAATGTCCAACCAGAGTAACTGAGAGTGAAAGTATAATTTCTAACTGACTGACAGGTTGAATATTCAGTTTAATGTACCACTAATTAGCTGCATGTGACACAATCACATCTGATGTTTTAGCTGAAAGAAAACACCTTCCACAACATTCTATAGTCATCAAGTGCATTTCAACAGCATAATTTCTGTACACTTGATTTTGAATGGCTTGCTCCGCATGTATGATCATGGTCCTTCTTATCTCATTAGTTAATCTACTTCTACAGTGCACATATACTGTAAGCTCCCTTCATCTGAGCATGTGCTACTTTGCCTGCAGTCTCACGATAATGTGTGCACACTTCAGAAAGCGACACATAAAAGTAATCTCGCCATTCAATAAGCAACATGTTTAGCATCTCCCAAAACAGTGGGGGGCTGTACATTATTTAGGTTTGTGCCATCTGTAAATTCTCTGGTGCTGAACAAATTGATTGTTTGATAGCTATCCTTTGTAAACAATAGGCTGGGATCCATTTAAAAACTACTACTTGCATCAAGACTAATTTAGGTTTAAAAGCTTTGTGCTGGGCAGTGTTGGTTGCTGTGAACGGAACATTTCGACAGTGCAAAAATTCTGAGCTTTTAGAGAAAGACTCATCATGTTGCCAAAAACAGCAGAGATTCTTGAATTTGACGACTGTTCAGTAGGTAGGGAAACTAACAGCGACTCGGCCTGAGTGAGGGATGCTAAGTGTGAGACCACACCCAAAGCAAACCATGTCATTGCTGCAAAACATATATCTGCTGCATTAGCTCTGCTGTTGGGGTCACAAGTGTTGCTGCTTGTTGCATGCAACATTTAACAGAATTACAGGTTATCATGGAGACTATGGCTGGGACGATTCATTGATTACGTAAATGCGTCGACAAAAATAATTTGCATTGACGCGTCACTAAATAAAATAAATAAATAAAACTTGCGTGCAAATTAATGTAATGCGGAACTAATGTAATGTGGAACTACTGTTAGATACGTGGGTTCTAGGGACACCTAAACTGTAGCCCCGCCTGAGCTCTGAAGCTAGCCGAGCTCCTCCGTCTACATGCAGTTTTTTGTTAGGTCGACGGTCCAGTGAGTGAGTCAGAGATAGCAGCACGAAAAGACGAGTACGGCGAGTGGTGGCGACCCACAAGAGTTCCCCGCCAGCCTTTTTAAGATCGCAAGTTTGGGAAAACTTCGAGACCGTATGGCTGCAGCCTGGAGCCTCCCGTGTCATGTCCTCTCGTCTCATGCCGTCCCCGCCTCGAAAACGTCGGTCTTCTGGTCAGTTCCAGTAGTAGGCTGAAGGCGAGAGAGTGGTGGATAAGACGAGGACTGTGTGTTGGCATTGTTCATCAGTTGTTGGGTATGTGAGTGGAAATACATCTAACATGCTAACGCATATCCAACGCCATCACCCAGATGTGCCAATCACAAAAAAAGCCTTTAGATACAAATAATTAAAGTTAAATTAAAGGGAGAAGTGCTTGGATGTTAAACAAGAGCTTATTCATTATTTTACCTACTACTGTTAAAAAAGCAAATACAGGCTACTCTTTTTGCACTTGCTCTTTTTATTTTTGTATCTGGCTTCAGGTTGCACAATGCAGTGTTAAACAGTTTTAATAAATAGAGATTTGAACCTTATTGAAATTTGTTTTGTGTAAACTGTTAATAATTGCGCAAGTGAAAAATTAATCGTTAGATTAATCGAAAAATGCATTGTTAGATTAGTCGACTAATCGAAAAAATAATCGCCTGATTAATCGTTTAAAAAATAATCGTTTGGGACAGCCCTAATGGAGACTATACAGTAGATCCAGTGCAGCCTTTTGCTTTATATATATATATATATATATATATATATATATATCAGTTTTCATCGCACCTTCTGATGTACTTTGGTGCATAGAGCCTCAGGGAATAGATGTTTGTACATGCAAATGTTTTCATTGTTGGGATAATCACTTTTATTAAAGTAGATCGAGTACATTATTTTACTTGTTACGGCCCTTTTTTTGAGCAGTTATTACTAACTATACATTAATGGCATATCTCAGATCCACAGTGTCCCAATTGTCTGTATCCTTGCATGCACGATTTGTGTGTTTTTCAACATCACCACACTGCTGATCTTGTACACAGTCTCTCATCTGCATTATGAGTAATCTATGTTAGTTAATTGAGCCCAGAGGCAGTTGGTTTCAATGAAGGCTCCTGTACTTTTCTGGCAAAAACAGGAGAAAAAAAAGAGCTCTCTGGAGAAGGCAGCTCTCTGTCGAGAGGCAAACAGAGCAGAACTCCTGCCGTGTTCATTAGCTGTCATTGATCAGAGATTCAGTTGCTGTGCTGCTCCAAGCACAGCTCACATATTACCAGTTTCATGTTCTAAAAAAATTTATATAAAGGTAAGAAAGTGGAGCCAGCACAGCTTTTTCTTCGTTATATTTTATTTTTCAATGCACTATTTTGATGTGAATGGATGTTTGCCAAGGTCCTAAACAGTATGCAGAGACTGCTACGCAGCACACTTGTCCATTCCACAGTTTTCTGATATCAATATGAGCTACTATATTCGGTTATTGGCTTCCCTCAGAGGCTATCATCGCTGCAGCCTATTCCATTACAGGAGATGTACTGTAGAATGAGGCTGCGAGGTATAAAAATGCTGATAAATGGCTGAGACAAAAGCATAAATAATGCAGAGATCAGAGATACTGGAAGAGCGAGTCAGACTCTACTTCAAGACACCTCCCTGGAGAGAGTCCAACGCAAGTGTCCTGTCTGACATCATCAGTGTCTGCAGGGTGTCACCTGCCACATACAGCAGAGAGGAACTGGGGGAGACCCCCTCTGTCTCTCCTAGTCCGTCACTCTTTGTCCTACCAACTAAAAAACTCATCAGAGAGCTCACATCCCATCTCGAATACCTAGCTGCAGCAGGCTTTTAAAATACATTTAAACTAGTTTTCTCCTTTGAAATTTCACCTTTTATCTTCCACCTTCATTCGTCCCCATCCTTTGAGAAAGGACTCCCTTATATTCAAATTCAATTCAATTCAATTTTATTTATAGTATCAAATCATAACAGAGTTATCTCGAGACACTTTACAGATAGAGTAGGTCTAGACCACACTATAATTTACAAAGCCCCAACAATTACAGTAATTCCCTCAAGAGCAAGCATTAGCAGTGGCTATTGCGACAGTGGCAAGGAAAAACTCCCTTTTAGGAAGAAACCTTGGCAGACCCAGACTCTTGGTAGGCGGTGTCTGACGGGGCCGGTTGGGGGTGTGATGGCGATAATAGTCGCATTAAAGATAGTGGAACAGTGACTTTGAAGGTAATTATATGCAGCCTGTACTTGTAAACCATGACAGAGTAAACCCTGAGCTATTTCTGCAAATGACTATAACAACAAGATCTATTCTTCAGAGTTTAAGTGAATTTATAGGGGCAAATTAAATCAACATTTCACAACTCTGCTGAAGGAGCTGGGAAAGGGCCATTATGTAGCACTAATTGCACCTATAGGGCCTATCTTTAAAAATGGAATCTCTCTCATTGGAATTCATTGAAAGTCATCAGGTAGATGACCGGGATCATCCATGCTGCTCCTCGTTTCACTGACTTTTCTTTATTCCTATCATGTCTGCCTTTGAATATTTATTCTCTTCTCATCTGCAGCCATCTCTGTCCAGGCAAAGGTTCTGCACAATACCAGTTTAACTGACCCTTTACACATGGAGAGAACAAAAACGACTTTTAACAATCATTGCAGTTTATGAACAAAGGTCATAACTCCAGTGCCCAAAGAACAACAACACTGATATTCAGCATTTTTATTCAAATGTTGCTGGAACCAGCATTGTTCAGACACTGTGGTTATGCAACTATCAATGAGTAGTATCCTTCCACTGGCAATTGCAAAGAGGGAACTTCAGACTAAAAAGATAACTTTGGAAAATAACCAGCTGATTCACCAAGTCTTCTGAAGCATCACATTAGCTTTGGCTAATTGCTGTAGACTGGAGTATGTTCTACAACTATTTATGATAGTGGTGTTAGCCTGCAGGGAGTAAACTCTGCAGTGTCAGAATTAAGAGGAGGGGGAATTAGTATGACCAACCATCTCCCTACATACATAAAGGGGATGCGTAGAAAATGAAGACTTACTTGAAACCCCTCCTTTACATCCTGCCTACAGAATTCTGATCTTGGTAGAATAACACATTTTATTCGTTGAACACAACTACTTCTACTAATGTTAAGTTTCCAGAACCACAAAGTTGCCATAATGATCAGTATGTAGCACACAGCAAGTCTAAACCACTAACGATGGCAACAATCTATAAAATTTTGAGTGTGCTGCAGATAGCCATTTACTATGTTATCTGCCAGTAATGAAACAATAAAAGTTTGAATAGATAAACATAAGTCACGAAGGAAAACGTATCGATAAAGCAAAGGTTTATGAAAACAAAGTGCCGCCTCCCACTGAAACTACTTAATTAAATGCAGAGCCTTGCTTTATTAAATAAGATATGCTGCACTCTGCATAAATGCATTAATCGATAGCAAAACTGCCACACAAATATTAGAATAATTGATCCAGGATGATTCAGCAGCAGAGAGGTCGAGGGGCTTGCAGGATATTACCTAGCAATAACAGTCCCGGTGAAGGTCAGTGGATGCTACAGTAATGACAAATGTCCTCTCTTTGACTCCTACTAGCCAGAATTTATTTTGGCTAGTTACAGGAAATTACTTTCTGCACCTTCCATCATCTTCTACTCACTCTGCATGCTGAGGCTTTATGGCAATGACCAGTCAGGGTCTAATAAAAACAAGCTGTAACTGTCCAACCTTGTAATAAAAAGTATTCACACAACTGAAACTGCTGGTTATTAATGTTAGAGGAGCGGTGAAGAACAGAAACAGTGTGAGATAGAAGTAACTGTGACTCATAGACAGTGGTGCGAAAGAGCAATATCATCTACTTTTTTTTTCTCTGCCTCCTTTGCAATAGATGTGTGGTGCCCATACTGTACACACGGACACCAAATTTACACAGTACATTAAATCTGTACTGCTTCTAAGTAAGCTTCTGTGGGGAATGTTAGGACAGGTTTCCCTTGTTAGTGGAATACATTTTAAATGGTCCTAAACAGCAGGAAATATTCACCAATAGCAACTTTTCTCATTTTCTCATTCTCATCTCCCATTTTTTAACAAAAGACAAACCAGCTACAACATCCTGTTATCACACAACTATGGCGACATAGTGACAAAACACTTCAACAATATGTCAAATCAAAATTGATGGAGTGCCTCTAAAATGTCTCTAGAAATGTCAGCATCCAACATCAAAACATGTACAGTATGTCTCAACAAAAGAGAAAATTATTTTTCTCTTCAAAAAGATAAAGATTTGAACACAAAAATATCCTCTGCCCTTACAACTCCTGTCCTTTGTTGGTTACTCCACGGGAGCTTTCCCAAAATAGCTCCAAGGTTTTGGGCTTTCCTGGCCTACAGAGGTCCGTGTGCTGGGTGCAGGGAGGTATATAGTGTCTGACACAGGCTGGCCATGGTCGAGTGAATATGAGGCCAGTGGGAGTGTCCCGTTCCTCTTCCCAATGGCCACAGGCACTGCCAGCACCCAGGCTCCTATCACTTTCTGAAATGCTGCTGCTCTTGGTCCAGCTCAGCCTGCTACTAGAGTGGAGTCATTAAAAAATAGGGTCAACCTTCAGTCTGACAATGTAAGTGGGGAAAATACACCATCATCCTCACTCTCTGAGAAACAACTAGTTACCCAACATTCAAAGATGGTCAAGAGAAAGCTGTTTTCACAACTGGAGACAGAAGAAATACTAAAGAAAAATGAAAACAAGAATGATGCCCCAACACCAGGTGATGATACTGAAACAGCAAAACATAACTGAGGGCCCTAAGACTCCTACAAAGATACAAACACAGTATAAATGGATAGAGTATAAAGTATAGGTATCCTGGTCTTCAAGGGACATCTGGATTTCTATTGGTTTGGAAAAATGGGGGTGAATAGCAGCTAAAAGAGGGAGTACTGACCAGTCTTCACTGGCCAGGGGTCACTCATGGGTGAGTCAATGCACACTGCAGCAAAACGGTCCACCTCCACCTTTTCATGTGCCCAGCAGGAGCTAACACATAGAGATGGAGGTGAAGTGATATCAGGAGTCAAGAGAAGGAAAGATACCACATGGTATATTTTCTTTGATGATTCCATGTACACTAACATGACTGTACCAATGAGGTTCCTCTGTTTGGTCACACCATTTCCTAGATTACGATAACAATTCTCCACATGTCCTACAGGGAGAATCCAGTTACTAATCTGTTTGTCTGTGTTCCCTGTTATCAAGACAGATAGTTCTGGGTCGTCTACTAATCCATAACAGACTATAGTTCAAATCAAGCCAGCCAGTACCCAGATATATATCCAACTTGGAGCACCCTCCTGTCTGCCTCTTTAATATGGGGCAGACAGGATATATATACAGATATATATATATATATATATATATATATATATATATATATATATATATATATATATATATATATATATATATATATATATATATATATATATATATATATATATATATATATATATATATACAGTATGTTAACAATCAATATCAACAGTCCATTTGAGATTAGCTTGCTCACCTTCCTAACCACCTTCTTCTACTGTGTGAGAAGTTGAACTGTCCATGGCACTGCATGTCTGAGCACAGTACAAACAAAGAGTATACTTTGCCTTATTACTTAATATTATTATTATCATTATTATTATTATTATTATTATTATTATTATTATTATTATTATTATGTATTCTTTAAAAAATCATCATTGAGCATAGAATCATACTGTAAAATATTCTTTGTGCTACTATAGGGGCCATTTTTATACTTTGCTTTGTTTCTATAGATTGTCCATATTTAAGACTGATGAAGTGTCACTCGACCAACAGTACTTTAACCAATACCGTATTTTGGTGCATTTAAGATAGCTAATCAGACTGCAAGGTGGGGGGTTGTGATCATGCTGCAAGTCTTCTTGTCAACGAAAAAAGTAAAACTACCACTGCAATATTTTAGCATGACAAAGTTAGTGACATTATCTGTTCAACCAATGCCAAAAGGAAACAAAGAATATGTTACAACTGCTACAAATGCTATACAACTTATTTTGTAAGGCTCCCAAAATGGTCTGCTGCAGCTCATCACAAGCTTAAGTTGGGAGATTGAAAACTTGATGAAGATGACTGAATATGAATATGCATAGTTTCAGACAGACACGACTCAAACCTTAAATGTTTACCATTATTCAGACTCTTAAACTGGCTTTGAGCAGGCCAAGACATTTGTGTTTGCATGCCTGATAAAATGAAATAGATTTGTCATATCAGCCAGTGTCCCTGTGATACCTAAAATCAAAATGTCAAGACTTCTCATATTCACGACTGTCTGCTGAATTAATGCAGCCTAACTAGCCTGATTACAGCAGCACTTACACATAATCTACAGAGGTACTGCGTCCTCCATTGCATTACTGCTGGGAACACCAGGCAATTGTGATAAGCAGAAAAAAGTGTGAAAACCGAGAGACACATAAAGACACAGATGTAATTAAAGATATACATAGATATACATATTGGAATTATACTCACATTTATTCTCTTGGCCTTAGCTTTTCAGTAGTGTCATGGCTGGAAAAAGAAAAAACAAACAAGAATAAATACTTAATCTTAAATTCAAAGAATTGTTTCATTTAAAGATCTGTAAGCAATACAACTACTGCAAAGTGGTCGTGCCAGCATCATCAACGTACAGTAACTATTGGCTCATGGGCCAAAGCATAATTTAAGGCTTGGTAGTTGTTATTGTGTCCCTTCTTCCTTCAGCAACCCTCCTCCTCCTCTGCTCCATCTCTGTGCACCAACCTTGCCATGGCTAACAGGAAGCAGAGGGCACAGTGCTTTATTTAATTAGTCACAGCAGCTGAGTGCTCATGTGGAACCAAACAGGGGAGGCAGATTGGGGTAGAGAGATGGATAGGCACTATCCCACCGGGCCTCGCTGTGCTGTCAGAGGCGCGTAGATTACATGACAGAAGGGGGAATGAGGGGGAGGGGGGGTTGGATGGCAGGAAGATGTAAATGGTGTCTGTACAGGGGGATTCATCCCAGGAAAAGGATTGCCTTCACTCCTGTAGCACCCCTGTCGTCTCACAGAAGCATTCTTTACACTGTTACTTTTGTCTAATATGTAAACCAACCAGCAGTGGGATTGGCCTGTTATTGTGATGCACAGCACTGAGTGGTTTGACTGATTTTATTAACTGTGACAACACTCATTATTTCAAATGATTTAGGCGCTGCTATTTTTTTTTCTATCTCTTCTGACAATGATCGGGTGGCCTTTTCCTCGCGGACCAGCAGATAACCTCTGACAGGATGCAAAAGTAGCTCAGTGTGCAGCACATATTTGATGAGTTCCTTCCTACTCAAGACAAAGGAGGGAGAAAAGGAAAGAAGAAAGTTTCTCAGCAACTGGCAATCTCCTTTTGGAATCTAACCCTTTCTCATGTTGAAGGTAAGCAATATATAGAAATATAAAAAAGCAAGCACAGGAAATAACCTATTTAGAAAATTCAGTTTTATTTAACACCTATACATGTATATGATTCATGTGATAGGTTTATAATTCCCGTTGTTATCCAACCAGTTACTTGGCCTTCAACACAAAAACATCATCTCTCAGGGTTCACACTTGGAGAAAACTACAACAGTACTAAACATTTAGCTTACTGTATGGTGCAGAACCAGCAAGGAACATGAGTGCAGTGCTTGAGTATTGTGTGCGAAACTACTAAGCAATGGTGTGCTGGGAGCTCTTTTAATTAGCGCTCTTGAAGTTATCCAGTGACCCACATCTAATAATGAAGGCAACATGAATGTGCTATTTACATATATTTAGTCAGTAATGTGTGACCGCTGGGAGAGCCCAGTGGCTGAGTACTGTATGTGCTGCCAGTGAAAAGGGAGGGCATGTCAAACAGAGCTGCCTGGGAGCTGCTTTCCGAGGCCCTCTCAATTCAAACCATGTGGAATGGTATGTTAGTGACCAGCAGGTCTGTCAAACTGGGTTATGTTATAAGAATACGCTATGCAACTTTTCAATAAGCCTTGGTCTAGTACTGCCATGTGTCCAAGAAATTTCTTTTTCCATTATAACTCTACCATGTATAACCTATACTTTGTATAGTGTATAGTGTTACATTAAATAAGAGAAACTAACTAACTCAAAGGTGTCCTCTGGAGTTTTTTGCAAAGCATGTGTGCTGGATCTCAAGTTGAGATGGTCCAATACCATTTTTTGCTTCCCGATACCGATTCTGATACCTGAACTTGCGTATCGGCCGATACCGAGTACTGATCCGATACCAGTGTGTCATATATTTTATTATGTTTTAACAACTGTATACTACTATCCCTGTATGGATGTGATATGATTTATATCTTTGTTGTTGGTCTGGCTCAGGTTAAACTCTTTGTAAAACATGAACAAACACAAACAATGAATGCCACAGAACTTTTTATTTTATTCTCCAGTTTGACAGTCTGTTATAACGGGAAAAATAACATAAATAAACTACTTTAACGCAGATTTTCTTTAGGGCTTTATTACGTGGTATCGGATCGATGCATAAACTCCAGTACTTCCCGATACCGATACCAGCGTTTTAGGCAGTATCGGAGCCGATACCGACACCATCTCTAATCTCAAGGATACTATTTCTTTCCATTTTCTTTCCAATTGCAAAGCCATTTTCAGAATATCTGCAATAGTGCATTGTTTACATTTCCTTTTTTTCCCAACCTGCTGCTCCAGATGGAACTATCTGAGAAAATGTCAATGGAAACTGTTTGGAAAAGGGCAGGCATTTAAAAAAAAAAAAAAAAAATACCTGGAAGGTGATTGGATGAACCATCTGTCTATCACGTCTGCTGTTGTTTTTTTGAACAAATGTGATATGTGATTCCGCCGTTCTTGCGTGATATCGCGAGACTCCAGCTGCCGTGTAAGGTAAGTCTTCTTCCTCACTGCCGTTGTTGGCGCCTTGCTCAGTTTGTTGGTGCGTTACTGACACTTTTTAGTTGTTAATTATCCAATTCCCTCCAATGCAGTTGTTATAGTTAAATGGACATGTAAAAACAATTTCCTACCTTTAGTCAAATCGACTGTATGTATGAATAATATTCCCTGAGGCAATAAAAAAATATGCAATTTCAAGGAACATACTGAAATACTGAAACAACTTAATTCATTCACTCAAGAGGCATAGGGTGAATATTATGTTCCTCGCACATTACAGAGCTGTATTTCCATTGCTATGTGAATAACTCAATAGACAGGACAGAGGGGGGATATAATAAGCACAGAGGTGACTTTGACTCTGGTACAGCTGTCCTTGTTTCTGTCTGTCTGCTCAAGAGTCACCTTTACACAGCCTTAGCTAGCTAGCTTCTTACAATCATTTAGGGTGATGAGCTACTAGGCTTGAAGCTTTAATATGATTTTAGCCACTGTCATCCATCTTTCAGTGGTGGCCTTGGCATGAAGGAACCAGAATATGGTGAAGGGTGGGGCTTGTGCTATCAAGCTTTATAAGGCCCCATATTCCCTAAACTTCCACCTTCGCGGGACTTTGCCTCAGTTAAGAAGGGTTAATAAAACCGTTTTTCGCATGGAGCTCCCTTTTCAGATGCCGTGTCAAATCGTTCTTGCCGACAATTCTTTGTCTTTGAAAGAACTGGGTCACTGACTAACACTCTCTTCCAGGGCCTTGTTGCTAAGGCCTGACTCCTTGGAGTCCAGGATTTAGGGAGACAGGGGCTAGTGCACACAAACTAAAGCCAGCTTCTGACAGGAGGAGCTGCACTTGCGTGACTGCAGCCCCCTCTAAACAGCACATCATGCTTAGATTACTGAACACATTTCAGAAAGGAGGTGGGGAGCTGAGCAATGAAGCCAGCAAGAATTGTACACACTGCACATCTCTGCATGTGGATGTAGATAAGTGTTTAACAGTGTGTCTTTCTGTGTGTGGTGTGTGTGTCCTTTTACATGTGTGTGCATGTGTAGACATGTTAGTGTGTATGAAGGGGTTGCTTGTGGCTTAAGCACCTGCAAATCAATCCAGAACTGTTTGTTAGACATTATTTGCCTCTGCTGTATAGGCAACAAAGGGATCCTTCCCCATTGCAAATGAATGAGCCCAGGTCCCTAGTTATCATTGGTAATTGTTAAAATCAGCCTGGCTTTGAATGGGGAGGTGCGCTCTCCTTTGGACAGCTCATTAAGATAACACACAAATGTGGCTCCCCATCATCCTGGGTTTATTAAAGTGGGGCTCATTTCAGCTCTTTTGTCCCATGCAGGATCCTCTGCCTTTGTCAGCGCAATTGGAGCCAGATGGCAAAACAAAGCTTCCTGTCTGGAGTGCTCACAGAGTGATCTCAGAAGGCAGAGCCATTAGCTTGACTTCACCAGCTCACCGCCCACAACGTCCACTTGGATCAACCAGGTGTATGGGCGATGACAAGAGGCAACAAGAGTGAGGGAGGCTGCAAGTTGCTGTCTTGTCGCCGGAGTACAGGCATACTACAGTCTCCCAGCTCTATTCTCCTTTGCCCTGCACCTTTAGCTAAAGCTGAACTATTAAGTATCACTAGTTGTGGGATGGCTGACCCTGCTCCTGGCTGCACAGATCTCTTTGAAACATTCATGAGCGAGGCATTAGAGAGTGAAAGTCATTGTTCTGCTTCACTCAGAGACTCTCCTTCACCTCTCAGCTTATTAAAATCACATGGTATTAACTTTGCCGTTCACATAAAGGCTAAATAATTAAATCAGACTAAAGAAGGAGTTCAAATGAATAACTCTAATGACATTAATGCTTGAGGGAGAACTGCTCAAGACTGTGAGGGGTAGTCACTGAGGCTGGGCAGGCAGAAGAAGCTTGCTCTGCTTGCTAATGGCGAAATTAATTCTAGACTCATAAGGTCATAGTAAGCAAAATATCACATCACTCTTATCACAGAAAAAGAAGCACACACCTCTTTTGTCCTGGTTCACTAGCGTTATGAAAAGCAAAAGATTAGTAGGCTACTGAGCAAAAAGTTATAGAATGAATTTCACATTTTGATAAATACGCTCAATTTTCTTTCTTGCCAAGAGTTAGATGATGTCTGTACGGTAAATATAAACCTAGCAACCGGTTAGCACACCGTAGCACAAAGTCTGGAAACAAGGGGAACCAGCTGGCCTGGCTCTGTCTAAAGGTAAAACAAAATCAGCATCTCTAACGCTCACTAATGAACAAAACAAAACAGTTATATCTCATTTGTTTAAAACGTACAAAAACAGAAGTGTAAAAACAACACATTGCAGCGTAACAGGGGAGCTGGACCATTTCTTGCCCATTTTTCAACTTCCTGGAGTCATCGACATGAGGTTGCTAGGCAACCAGCAGAAACTCCAGCTTCAGCTGAACTTTGTTTTTCTAATACAGTAAACTAAGTTGGTGAGAATGCTAAACATCAGCATGTTAGCCATGTCACTGTGAGCATGTTAGCGTTGGCATTTAGCCCAAAGCAATTTAGTCTCTTTAGTCTTTCCTCTGAAGCATATTACCTGCTAAATAGCATAATGTTACCATTGTCATTGTGAGCATGTCAGCATGCTGACATTAACACTTAGTTTGAAGCACCACTCTACTTTAGCACATCCTCGCAGAGCCACTAGTGTGGCTGTAGACTCATCTTTATTTCCTTGTTTAAATGCTTGACTTTGAACAGTTGTGGAATGCCTCTTTACCGAAGGACAACAGTTATAATATGGAACATAGCTCCTTCTAGGCATTTTCTTTGTAAAGTGATTCAAACTAGTTAGATTTGAAAGAATAGTGACTTGCCAAACTCTGTATAGCATTATGTGGTGCAAGGACTGTCACAGGTGTTGTCCATTTTGTTGGATGATTCATCATACAAATTCAAAGCAATGTATTCCAAGTGGCAATAATATGCATAACACATTTCAGCCAGGAATCAATTTGGCTTGGTAAACAGGATCATTTGAGTGCAGGACACGGCAGCACTATTGTTGGCATTTTGTGAAACTTGGAACTTGTGGAACTTGTTACCATTAAATTTATAGACCAGATAGATTTCACTGTTATAGCTGTAGCTTTGGGGGAACGTATAATGTAAAACAGCTTGTTGGCATCACTAAATTAGTGCGCCCATCTCCCCCTCTCTGCTTCAAACACTTACACACACACACACACACACACACACACACACAGAGGAAGAGTTATGCCACTGGGTTGCTGTGTTGAACGGATTCAGTGCCTGAAGCTGGTCTCATTTCTCACGTGCACTCATGCTTCATCAGTGTTTACTTACACTTCAGTAAACAAACTTAACATTCAGTTACTTGTTCTGTTAGGTCCCTACCATCCTGCCACCTGGACTTCTTTTTAAAGAAGACTGTGGGTGATTTTTGTGTTATTTGATATTTTTGTAACAGCGATGCTTTGCACAGTTCATGTAAATAACATGACGAAACAATTCTAGATCAAGCTTGCAATGAGCTTTTGCACGTAAATGATTTGCACGGTCTGGTCTGCCTGCCCACTTCATCCACCCTTCAGTGGACAAAATGCACCGTTGCCTGTTCCTGGCAGTGTTTAAAGCCTTGCATGATTACACTGCTCAGAGTGCTGAATGCAAAACATTAAACATATTTCAAATTTGAATATCGTTTCTGGCTGAAGGATGTGGAACTTTAGCAAGTGGATGTTCAACGGTTTCCTGACCAGCTTTTGTCACAAGCACCCGCGCAGCATTGCTAGCTAAAACGTACAGCAGGTCCCTCATGCATGCAGAGGCTGAGGCTTGACCAGGTGTGGATTTGCTGACCTGTCTTTGACTCCTCTTCTTCCAGTTCCTTGGCCTCTTCAGCTGTGGGGAGACAGAGGAGCCATTATCAGTGGGAGTCACAGTACAAAGGCAGGCACGCAATGCAGTCACTTCATCACAAGCCTATGGTGAGCTGATCCTTCACAGCTCAAAGGACAAGCTGTGGTGAGAGAGCTATGTGACTACGATGCTCCACACATTGGTACCCCCGCCACATCATACACACAGAGCCATACCCACCCCTTAACATCCTATCCAGCCCTTTCGCAGAGACAGTAATCACATTAGGCTTTAGCTGCTGGCTCTCTGAAAACCCACTGTCAACAGAGTTAGGGAACCAACCCAGTGATGGCTGTCACACTTACACACTTAAACACACACACACACACACACACACACACACACAGACACACACAGACACACACACACACACACGGCATGCATGTGCGCACACTCATGCAGGCTAAAAATAGTATTCAAGCGACTGATATTATTTTCTATGACACAATTTTCACAGCAATCTGGGTTGAAATCCAATATTCAGTGTCTGATACATGATATTAAACTAATAATTAATAATAACTAAAAATTAAATGTCAAGGCAACACAAGTAATTTGTCTATATTCCTATATGTTCGACTGATTTTCTTTGACTTTGACAGCGGACTATAAAACATGCTTTCCAGATTCAAAGCCTGTACTACATATTACACACATATTACGCGACACTATCATTAGTCAGAACACGATATGGCTTTGATCATATAGCTTAAGAGTTTATATATACATACATATTATAAACCAATACTACACATCTGAACTGTGGTGTGACATTCATATAGATGTGTGAGCCTGTTTACGTTGACTGCTTCATTCAACACCTCCAAATCGACCAACAGTCCCACCCCTGTGGCAGCAATAAAAAATACCTTGGGGGACAGAGATGTGATCGGAGAGCGAGGCTCATCTAAAGGCACCTTAAAGTAAGACGAGGGCATCCACAGGGTAGGGAGTGAGAACTGAGTGTTAAAAGTTACACTTTTATGCCCCTATTGGCTGCATCCCAGATGTGTAAGGGTAAGAAGGAGGGCGGTTATGGCTTAAGCACAAAAGCTGGACAAACCACATAAAAGGCGAAAAAGTCAGGGGAAAGGAAGCTACTCAGTGAAGCCAGAAGATTGTTACTGTTCCTCATCATCCTCCGTTCTGCCTCTATGTTTCCCCTACAGAAAACTGGTGCAGCACTGCTGCTGAATCTCTTCAAACACTGCTGTGACATCATGAGTGTTTCAAATGTAAGCAAAGGCCTCTTAGTAAACCTATAGTACTATAAACACACTGATAAGTGGGCCTAATTCATTCATTTTTGCACCCCAGAAACAGCAGAGCTTTCTTTTTAAAAACCTTTTTGCACACTAAGACATGAAGCTTAATGACAGCAGTGTTTTGTGCTGCGTAGGTTTTAATTTATTTTTCACTCCCTTTGACACAACTCTTGATGACAAAAATTCTATTTGAATTCAAATTCAAAACAAAAAAACAACTTTTTTGATAATTTACAAAAACAAAACATGAGGAACAGCTTTTGTCTGCCAATATTTTGATCAGGGATTTTATAATGTCTGTTTTTAGTGTTTGCTACATAGACTGAATTAAACATAGATGGAATTAAATCAATCTATGTGTCTGTTATTTAACGTGAGTCACATGCACACAAAAGGTGATCAATTAACAGCATTTGGTCTATGGTAAACCTGAGGGTGGTGCACATCTTTCACCCCTGTGAGACAGACACTATGGGAAACACTGCTTCCCTTGTGACATTCATCTGTCACACTGGGGAGATCTGTCCCATGTCACATACACAAGGTCTCCAAGCGTAAGTCTGATTAAATCATATGCTTATCTAAATGTTAAAATACGCTTTGGAGAAATGGAACCGCAGCACTGGATAGTTCACTGAAAGCATATATTAAATACATAGTCATCATGTAAGGAAGGACAGAAGAGAGGGCTGAAAGAAAAACAATTATATCAGAGAAAACAGAACCATGCTGGTGTTGAGATACAACACTGCCCATGGAATTGAGCTTCCACAAGCTGCTCTGCTCTGCTGTGATACACATTCGGGTGCTCCACATACATTATGACAGGTAAGAAAAATGACTTACTCACTTCTGCACTTGTACTGACCCTTCCACCCTTGCTACCCAGACACAGTGAAGA
Organism: Perca flavescens; assembly: GCF_004354835.1. NCBI lineage: Eukaryota > Metazoa > Chordata > Actinopteri > Perciformes > Percidae > Perca > Perca flavescens. The sequence goes on from NC_041331.1 coordinate 32,866,989, forward strand.
GAGAGTCAACTTCAATCTAGCCATACCCGGGAACCGCCATTAAAAGATAAGACAACCACAATTTGGTTGCACTTCTCTGCTTCCTGCCCTCAGCTCTGGATATGAGTATACCAATCCTATTTTAAAACCCTCCAGATCTGTATTCATACAGTATCATTCTATCAGGAGTATAAGAGTCTGCATGATATGTGAATAAGTCAGCATTGCCATCAAAGACTTGCTGGCAGGGGACAGAATAAGACTTAACATTTCAATAAGGCGGACAGTCGATGACCACATAATCAATCCCGCCTTCGGTGTTAAGGCTGGAGGCAGGAAACGCAGCTTGTATTCTACCCTACTGAAGAAAAGGCTGAGGAGCCTTTTTTTCCCGTGGGAGGAACTGCATTATATTTCTCTCTTTCCATTTCATTTGATTTCATATGTTCCATGGAGCTATTTACTCTTTCCTCTGAGTCTGTGTCACTTCCATATTTATTTTTAAACCTCTGGGCCGTGGTGCAGACACTGGCTGACCTTTATTTAAATGTCTCCTCCTCTCTGAGCAGATCTCATTACAGCAGAGCTGGTGGCACTGCACTATCTATCTCATTTCAAAACTTTTTCTCTTTGCACTTGCGGCGATCCTCAGCCATTCCGCACAGCTAATTACTGGACCCGAGTAATGATGTTCCTCTTTGCTGAAGATATGTGTCCCACCATCCGAGATCCTGCCTATACACATTAAGCAGACTTCCCTCTGGATTCTCAATGTTCCTTGAGCAGTTAACATCTCATCACTGCTTTCTGCTTTATCTCTTTCTGTGCTTCCCACATGATCCAAGCAACATGTCGCAATTAAGCATATCATCTACTGAGCTTCTATGTGAAGAGTTTAAGGACTCATTCTGCATTTTAATGAAGGCCCTGAGAAGGGTTGAAAGGGCCTGAGAGCATGATAGGTTAGCATCCATTATTCAGCCAGTCCTTGAACTGTGTACGCAGCAGGCTAACACAGTCCAAGAAAAAAAAGTTATTTTTTGTGCATATAGTTTGGTGTCACTGCTCTGAGATTTACATTTCATATTGCCCCTAATGAAGGCAAGTCAGCCCAAAACATGCTTGTATCTAACCTTGAAGATTAAACATGGATTTTCAAGAGAGTCATCACCAATGAATTGTACCCCTAGTGAGAATATATACCGGTGCAAAATGTGCAGAGCCACCTCTCCCCTTCTCCCTTCTCCCTTCTCTCTTTTCCATTCCCCCTACCTTCTCTCCTGGCCTCCTCACAGCTCTCCTTGATCTTCCTGCGGCAGACAGCAGCCAGGGCAATGAGCAGCACCAGCAGACACACGGCCAGGCCAACGGTTACCCACAGAGCCACCGGGGGGAACGCAATGTTCTGACCTGAAGGAAAGAGCAGAGGGGGAGGGGGGCAGAGAAGGGAGAGCCTCATTATTCACTCTTGCAGAGCTAAAATAAGAGCACAACTGTCACGGCTGTATCCATCACCATTTGACACTTTTGCTGTGTGAGTTCATTGTCAATAAATCCTGAATTATCGAGACTGCAGAACATGAAGCACAACATGACGACACTGATGGCGATTATTGCCATCATCATCATCATCATCATCATCATCATCATCATCATCATCATCTCCGTCATCATCGTCAGACTCATATCATCTCCGTATAAGGTCTGACTTTCAGAAAACATTGGGACTGTCGGAGAAAACCGAAGAGTCTGAACCTTTGCTTAATGTGAACGGAGTCAGTGCTTCTTTACTAGTGTCCAATTAAGACACTTGAGTCATTCAATTGAGTCCAGATGGCAGATAGCTAAGCAGTCGCACAAGACTGTGTTGTTGTTTCACTTGAACAGCATTGGCACAGCATTAAGAGGATGTTGGCGCTAACTAACCCACCCCCTGCCTTCTGCTACGCATTGCTCAGATGTCTCAAGTTCTGATGTGTTTGCTTTAATACTCTATAGCTTCTTAATGTCTATAATGTAATTTTCACTCTGAACGGGAATGAAATGCCAATATTCAGTGAGATATTATAAATCTGCACGGTACATATTTTGATACAACATTTTGATCTTTTTGACGAGTACAATAATAGCATATCTTTCGGACAACACTATATTCAAATTATTTTGAATACATATAGACATCAAAATGAGTGGCAGTAGGTTGGCTAACTGCAAACTGATGAGGAGGAATAAAAACTGGTCAGCAGGACAAAAAAAAAGAAATCAGAGACACAGCCAAATTTCCCTGGGGTATTCAAAAAAAAAGACTGAAAAATGACTGGCATTGGAAAGAGGAAATGATGAAGCATCTGTAAGGACTTGGCATCAACTATGCAGACAGGCAGACAGGCTATAATACAGCCCAGCCAAGATGGAGGGCAAATAGAGGCTTCCTTTTGGAGGCGATCAATTCTCAGATGGAAAGCCAGTCCATCTGATGGTGAGAAGCAAATGTACCTGATTGTCCTATGAAACAGAGTTAATGAAAGGCCACAGAGGGCCATAGTGAGGAGTGAAAAAGTCAGTTCAGTTTGTTTTTAGCCATATCTTTGGAGATGACAATGCCAATCTGTTTGTTGGTCAGACTACCACTTTGGTCCAGACTGATACATCTCAACATCTATTGGATTGATTGCCATAAAACTAGACATTCATGGTTCCAAGAACATAAAGCCTATGACTTTAATGATCCCCTGACTTTTCTTCTAGCCCCAACATGAGGATTATATTTGTTGAAAAGAACAACTATTGGACAGATTCCTACGCAAGTTGGATTAATTGCATTATTATTATAGTTATTAAATACCTGCAAAATTAATGACATCCCCATCAGCTATGTTAGCATCGGCATTGTGAGCATGGTTGCATGGTGACATTAGCATTTAGCTCAAAGCCACACTGTGCTAAGTACAGGCTGTTATTGGCACACACAAAACCAGAACAAAACCAAGGGTGAAGAAGAAGGGTGATTTACATGAAGACAGCAATGGAAATGTCTTATTGGATTGGTGATGACATTAATATTTAACCCCACAGAGCTAATAGCATGGTTGCAGATTATTAGTCTTACTACTCCTTGTTTTATTGGCAGTAAAAGATTAAAAAGAATGCCTCCGATATAATCTAGAGACTGTTATAGAGGCAGATATTAATGTATATTACATGTTATACATTCCATGCAATTTAATGATCTAATTTTAAGGTCACCATAGTCTGCTTAACCATATATACATATATATATATATTTCAAGAGAGTCCCTTGAGACACAAGGCTTTTTTAAGACTCTCTGGTACTGCTACTGCAAAGCAAGAAAGGATAAAATCTGGAAAGTCAATCTTGTCATTTTGATGAAGCTGCGTATGCCTCCCCAGGCTAGTCGTGACTGATGATGCTCTGGCTCGCTGTCCACCGAGCCCTTCACTCTGTTATATTTAAAGAATGACCATCTGAGAGCCACTTCGTACTAACAGCAAAACCACAAAACATGTATAAAAGAGAAATAATCATAAACAAGCTGTTTACGTCTTTTAAGTCAGAAAAGTAACAAATGAGTCTAGCTCTTTGCGATGAGTAAAGAAGCTTTGCTCTTTGTTTCCATAGTCTTTCTCATTCTCTTTATTCGCACACCTTCCCACCACACTCTCCCTCCCTCAAGGCAGACTGATAAAGACAAATGCCATAGTCGGCTATCATTGCTACGCCGGGGCCCAAAGGGCTGCAGGATCATATTTTTCTTTTTCTCTTGTTTGATGATGTGATTTTGTTTTCTTCAGAAATAGATTTGTCTCTAATGGCTCTGTTTACCTATCCTCTCTTTCCCCTTTTCCCTATTCCCTCTGTGCAAGGGTGAGGATGGAGTGCTTTGGGCTGCACTGTCACATTACCTAGAGTCTGCAGACTTCAGAGCTGCACCAAACAGGGCAAACTTCACCTCACACACTTGATGTTTTCTAGATACTGTGAATGTGTAGTACACATCAGAATACACATCAAAATAGTGGCAGGGGGTCTATAACAAACTGACATGATAAGATAGAGAATGAAAGAAGACAATCATAATAACCAATTTAAATGCCACACACTCACCCGGATTCATGTCTGTATTTACTTCCTTCCAATTTTGCTGATGCAAATACTCAATGTCAGTTGACTAGTAAACATAAAATAGGGGCTAGGTATGTACCCTGTCAGTGTACATAAAATTACACTATAGATTTAGATCTTTTCATTTTTTTGTCATATAATTTACTACAACGTGAAAGCATGACATTCTGCACATTTCAGCACATTCAAACCGTGTGCAGCATTTATGAATTTTGCTTTTATTGGAGTCTATATGTTTGATGTCAGGAAAACTGCATGTGGTAACATTTGCATTTTGGCACTGTCAGCAGCCGTATGCAGTGGTTACAGTTGCTGCCATTATTTTCCATGAATCCTTCTCCACTGCCTTATTGTGACATCACACATCTACAGTGATTATTTTCATTTGTATATCAATCATTTTTGGAAATATACAATACTAACGTGTGGAGATCACATCTGTCTCATACATTACTGATAGATTCAGTAGGTGGACACAATTACGGGAATACCTGCACAATACATTGCAAATCCAATAGAATAGCCTACTTAAAATGTTTAGATTTTATTAAAACTGTCTGCACGGCACTGAGTCAACACTATGGTAGTTTTGAAGGCTATAAAATGATGCTGTTGTATTATGTTCTATTATATTGTACATACAATGTGATGTGTTACTGTGTTCATCCCTTGCAGCGTTTTCTTTGCTTTTGAGCACTATCAAACTGATAAAAAGTGATATATAATGAAAGGGTACCATTGATAGCTACAAATGCACCTTCAATTAATGTTTGCAAAATTTTTTACAGGTTATATCGACCACACCTGGAGCGCATCCTCTACTATTACTTCTTATAGGTGGTGCTTCACCGCAGGTGTTTTGTGTATCATAGGAGGCCACAGCAGACTGCTATAGTAAAAATAGATATTTAATGGGGGCAGGCAAGAGTATGATAAAACACCACCTCCATATGGAGCCTCTAACACAGGGCACATCACCAGTGAGAAATGAGGCTCCCTTAGTCTCTGGAAGACACTATTGGGGACTCGCGAGGGGCCAGCTTAGATATTGTTTGGGCATCAGTGAATGTGAGAGCCAAGATTTGCAGGCATTTTTACAAGCCTGAGTGTTTTCTCACCAGCACCTTTGGTGGAATAAAGTGCTCCTAAGACTCCCTTGTCTGTCATCTTGGTTCTGCAACGGGAAGACAGCGGAGATCAAAGCTGCTTTCTCTCCAACTGTCAGCCCAGTTTTACCTGCCTAGAAGAAACCTAGCCTCTTAAGCTGTGACCAAAGGAGAATAATGTCCCTTGACAGAAGGATGGCTTCAGGCTAAAAAGAGCCTCAAGGCTCATTGTAGACAAGCTGGAGGGATGAGGAAGAGGAGAGGAAGAGTCAATTAGGTTTTTCTTTCATTGTCAGGATGAACAACCTGACCTTATTCTGACTGGTTGTGAAAATAAAGGAAGAGAGAGGGGGGACCTGTAGAGGAGGAGTGTTGATCAGAGAAAAGCGAGGTGGACTGGGGGCTAGCCCAGGGGTTGAGCAGCAGTAGGGCCCAACCCTGCTGGAGGGCCTATACAGCCCTGGAGAACACAGAGGCACAGCCAGGCCCAGAACTCGAAATAGGCTTATATATCTCTCTAACAATGAGTCACATGGCAGAGATAAAGACATTCATTCAGACAATACAGTAAGGCTGGGAAGAAACAGTAGAGTGAATGAGATATAAAACTCAGTGAGACAAAACAGGAGCTCACGCTTAAATCATATTCACCCAACACTGGCGAGATGATTGATGCATACTACCTCAGCGAGTGCAAGCAGCTCGCAGACATTGGTGATTTAAACTTCTTTATTCAGTTTCTGTGTAGTGCCGCTGATCTCACAGGAAAGAGATTGGCAGAAACAATAACAACGGTGCTAATGGAAAGAAGATGGCCTCTGTGTCAGAGGACACGGATTAGCCAGAATGAAAAACATGAGCATGAATATTAGCATTACATTGAACGAATGACTTTGAATTTGTTTCAGCTTCAGTTTCAATTACCAGCCTTTATTATCAACCTCGAAGGCGTCCATCTATCAAAACCTCTGAACCCTTCCCCATTCAGCCAACATGAAAAGCCTGTGACCACACAGACACACCAGCTGTTCTTGCAATATTTCTAGGAAACACCTGTCCTCTCTGGGAGGGGACAAGAAGCTCACTTGTAGAGTGAAAACTTGGCAAACTGAGATGGATGGCGACAGGTTTTTGTCCTGTCAGCATCTTTGCTCTGAGCCTTCTCTCCTCTTTTTTTGCATTTCAATAAATTGCTTTTCAGCAAGATGCTACCTCAGTGTCTTATTTGCATGCAGGGAGGCAATGCGTTCGTCTCTAGGACAACCTAGCGCCCATTTACTTACACAATTTGTCTGACATTATTGCCCTTCCCTTGACACCATGGGCTCGTGGCAAACACGAGTGTATGACGTGCAGACATGCACATTAAAACAGAGTAATGGCTCTGCATTTACAGGAATAACGTTTCTAACAGCCCTCTTTCTTTCCTCAGCGGGAGAACTATAAAAGCCATCTGGTAGTAGTGGGGAAAGTGGTGGAGGGTAAGCGGGTGTGAGTAAGGTGGATGAGTTAGTGAGTCAGTGAAGGTTGGAGGGATGGGGTAAGCGGTTGAGTGACCAAGCGACCCAAGAAGGGTAAATAAAGAGTGAATGAATTTGGGGTTGTGGGTTCGCCAGCAAGCAGTGCTGGTAACTATGTGAATGCAGGACTGGGTTGGAATCACAATGAGGTTTTATGGTATTAGTCCACCCTCAACTCATAAGCTGTCTCTCAGAGACGTCAGGCTGCTACTGACCTTTCTTCAGTGGAACGTTGGCTCACAGTCCAGAGGTACTCTGACTATGCTGCAGCACTATGGATTTAGAATGATGAGTTGGTGGTGTGTGGTAAATCAGACTTTAATCTGATTGATCCACAGGTGAATATTCTCTGCCACCCACCCACAATACTAAGAAAGGTTACTATGAGACAAAGAGACAGACTGAACTTGAGCAAGATATTGATCATTGTGGCTTGCTCATACAAAACAAGAAAATGGGGCGGTTGGAAAATGATAAGTTTCTTAGTCATACAAAAGTAAGTTACCAGTGTAAATCAGGGGTATCTGGATGTCTGTGAAAGGTATTTACAAAGGCAGCAACATGTTTTAAACATCACAAATGGTTACTGCATATCACTTAAAAATTCAAACCTTTCCAGAATTTGGCTGTGACACAAAAAAAGACAAAAATCTCCCACTGAAAGCCAAAGTGCCGGATAACCAGGCATGAAAAGCTTGCTGAATATACATCGGTATCAGCACACCACAGTCGATTGATCAATCGATAAGCATAACAATAAATTGCACTACAGAAATGACAAAGATATGTTTGTGATCAAATGGTTTATGCTGTAAGAAAGGTTAAAATGGTTTGTATTAACGTAGTTGTAACAAACGTAGCAGAGCTACCTTAAAATGAGATTGATCTTACACATTTTAGCAACAATGAACTGCTACCACTCCGTTACATTACATTACATTACATGTCATTTAGCTGACGCTTTTATCCAAAGCGACTTACAATTAAGTGCTTTCAACTGTGAAGGTTCAAACTCCAGACTTTTTTTTTTTTTATCCGAGGTGTAGTTGGAAAAGATGTGTTTTAGCCGTTATTTTGTCTTCATATTATAGATTGCCTTCATATTAATATAATGTACAGCGTGAAGGACGACCAGAGGTTAAATAAAAAATTAAAAAAATCACAGCAGACTGCCATTGACCTTTTATAAAAGCCATGGTGACTGATTAGAATGTGTTTGATTTTTTATGTTTTATAATGGGTTTATAACAATATGAAGTTGTCTGAGAATGACCCTTTAAAATGTGACTCAATACAATATTTCTTCATCCAAAACACAGAGTCACAGTGGAGCTAATTATTTCTATTTCTATTATTAATACAATAAATATTATATTGGGTAGTTGGATGAAACAATGTGTTTTAATTTATGATGATAAATCAGGTCCCAGACCAAAAAAAAACAAAGAATAGCATGGCAATTTATGATTGTTTTTATAGAATGCAAATAATGCTAATAACTTTATGACCTGAATGATCATACTGATAAGTTAGTATCAGAGGCTTGCTACTTGAAACAAGCTGCAACCATATGGCTGCAACACATGGTAAGCTAGTTGAGCGAGTTGTACAATAAGTTATTGCCATATGTAACTTTGCGCCAAAGATTGAGGTCTTTTTAATCCGATATCTGTGGTGTATGTGGTGATGTCAGGTGTGTGTTCCCAACTCTGAGATTATAATAGGCTGTGTGAACCGATCTGGACTGCAACCTTTGATTTAGCAAAAAGACTGCAACTACAGTACAACCAGAAGTTAAAACAGGAAATGGAACAAACTAAAAAATGGGTGTGCTGCATAAGGTACATAGGGGATGAGTATATCTAATAATCAAAGTATAGGTTATGGGTGGAGTATTTCTTTAGGATGGACGACTTTCATAGTGCCATAAAAGCAACTGTCAGAAAGCTTTTTGTGTATTACTACAGTACACAACCAGCACAACAGTCACTGATTTGTCTGGGAGGAAAGCAGGGCAAAACTAAGTCACAGGTATATTCAAAGGGATGATTTCAAGTCTTACTCAGATATGCCAGGAGCAAGGTTAGAGTGGGTTTTCTCATCTTTACAGTTGAAGGTAATCCCATACCCAATAGACAGGCTAATTAACTGAATATACAGCTTAGAGCCAACTGCATGGTTGTCGTGTTAGGAAGGCAGAGGCTAAGTTACAGGCAGGGAGGTGTAAGAATGTGTAACAGATCAGTGCTGGAATATATAAACAATGGCCTGGGGTAGAGGTGGGCAGTAAAACCAAAATAAACTTCACACCAGTGGAGATACGTGCCCTGATGAGGATTTGGCTACACAATTTGTCCTGGTAAAAAATGAATTTTAAATGTCACGTCAAATCGCACTGCGAGCATCAGCCCACTGCATGTTAACCAGTGGGCATACCCTACCCTTTTACATTAAAACAAACGCACATGTGCATGCTACGAAAAGGGATGGCGAAGAAATGGAGTCGGACAGCTCAATAGAGACCGGAGCAAATCATTAGGAAACATGTCAACAAGGAATATCCCCAAAATGTGGTCCAGCTCTGACACACGTAGCACTAAAAAAAGTCGTAAAAAGAAAAAACCCAACACACCGTTGCCAATCTTCCTGTACTAATGATGAGACAAGTCAGACGTGGAAGACATGGTGAAAACACAGGATCCATGGTATATAAAACAAACATTAATTTTGCCCAAAATAAAATCCTGAACTTGAAGCAAATGCATGTACGCACGCAGACAATACTGTCTAACAACCGGCCTGCCCACCTCATCTAACACCGGCCGGGCGAGCTCTCTCTCAACGTCTCCCATGTCCCTCCCAGCCCCACTGGGGCCTCAATTAAAAACTCCTCTGATGTCTAGTAACTGACAGAGACTCCATCACTTCCACACATCCCTCTCCACTGAGAGTGGCATTAAGATGTTGGAGGCAGAGTGGACTATTGATTTTCTTCTTTTTTTTCTTTGGTTGCACCATTTCTTCGCTAGGCAATCTTTGCAATGCAGGTGGAACTTGGTTGCAATACTCAGTTTACAACATTGTGTTTGTGTCTAAATTTTTAATTAGCTTTAAAGCAAGAGCTGCCTGTGAGATGTTGAGGATGTGTAGGAGAGAATCACTAGTGACAGCTATCAGTAACAAAACAGACTATCTGGCTAGTTGGTAATGCCAAGTAGAGGAGCTGAGAGCAGAGTGACAAGGACAAATAGCTATGGAAGGATTAAAGAGTCATTTAAAACAAAGCGTATGCATTGATCCTGCTAAACAAACCCAAACTCAATTCTTGACCTGAGCTACATCTGGTTCCTTTTAAAGCAGTAATAATATATTTATTGTTTTTTAGCCCCGTGGTGCATTGCAATAAGCTGTAAAAACAACATTGACATATTATCATCTAAACAAGCTGTCATGGCAAACATGTTAACAAACGGTTACCTATTCTATATACACAACGTTTCACTTCCAGGATTGCTGCCAGAAATTCCGCCGAATGTCCCTCATTTAGGCCAGATGACCGTTACCTTGGGCTTTCTTTGTGTTGGAATTTTAAACTCCGGTTGATTTATGAGGATTATGGTTCACTGCTTCTCAGATCTCTGCAGGGTAAATCCAGAGAGCTAGCTAGACTATCTGTCGTATTTGAGTATTCTGTTGCATGACTAAAACAACCTTTGAACGTACACGTTCCACCAAAACAAGTTCCTTCCCGAGGCTATTTCGCAGAGGCACCGTTGCTCTGTACGGCACTTAGCGCCACCCAAGACGATTGTGATTGGTTTAAAGAAATGCCCATCCCGGAATGCTGTGTGGACTAGCCAGACCCTCCTCCGCGGCGCTGTGGAGGAGGGTCAAAGGGCAAAGCGAGACTAACTGTTACCTATTTACACATCCAGACAATAGTAATATCAGCATTCATATGCAGTTGTGTTTCTGGCCACCTGAACAAATGTAAGTCAAATTTTTTTAAATCTCCTTTTAGCTCTGTTTTGGTCTTGGCCAACTCCTGAGAGAAATATCTTTAGCTCTTTAATGCTCCACTGCTCAACAGCAGTCATTTAGTGCTAGACATGTACTGCCTGCTGCTGGAAGTGACACGTATGAGAGGTATGAGACCCAACCAAACAGTAAAACTGTGGGCCACAAACCCAATACAATGAGCTGGAAGTCGCAAAAAATGCTCTGTAGAGCTGAGGATGACTGCATTGTGAGGTGATCATTCTGTGTGGGTTTGTTACTACAAGCAAATATTTTCACATTATATTCATTCATTCCACTGTCAATATAAAATATATTGATTAGTGCACTTTAAACTGTGATATTGATCCTGCTTCATTATTTTATCAGTGCATATTCACAAGCTGCTAGTGGCAAATGACTTTAAGTGATAAAACGCACAGATAAAAACAATAACAGGTCTCATTACACAAACTTCAATTAAATAAAGACAGTACAACAACTCCACAGCTCATTCCAATGGCTCATTGCACCAAGAACAAACTGCAGCTTGAAACTCTCTGCAGACAGTCTGTGAAGTACACACCTATTGATGAAACAACTCCTGTGTTACATCAGTATAGTGTGAAGTGGGTGAGAAATATCATCCAGGGTATGAACTTTAACATGACACTTATTGAACCATCCATTCAAGTGTTCATTTAAGTCAGGAACACACCCAGTAGTTGCACTACCTTTTGTAATAGTCTTTCACGTTTGTTTTCTGTCTCTTTAGATTGCTATGAATCTGTAATGGGACAGCTGACAGCATCAACACTTAGTCATTGTAGCCAGTGTGCTCTAGTTATACAATCTCTTGCAAAACTTTTTTTTTTTTTTTTTTTTTTTACAGCCATAGTTGATTTTGTCTGATTTAAAGTATCAATGTTTGTTTATGAGTAAACAAAGATATAGCTAAATTCCACATGAACTGTTGCTGCTTACAGCATAACATCTGAATACAAAATTACAGGATATACGATTAACCCTATATCAAAAGGCAATGCAAGCTCTATCCAAAACATTAAAGAACTGCCTTCAAAGAGTGCACAGTTCTTAGTATGCTTCCCCCTCTGCAGTATTACTAGGAGAATATATAATGACAGATTTTTTTAAAAGACATGCCTCTGTATGTCTTTGCCTAGGGCTCTCATTATAAAACATCATTTCTCATTTTCCTCTGCTGCAGTCTTTGGTGGTTACTGGAGAGACAGATGAATATTCTGAAAGCACTGGAGATAGGCCGAGCTCAGAGTTTGAAGCAGGTTAGCTCAATCCTGTTTCTCAAGAACAAACCCTCTTCACATAATTGCACTGTAATTTGCTTAGTTTGAATGTGAATATATACAAACACTCTTGGAACCACACAGCTGTTGCCTTCAGGGAGGTCAGAGGACAGGTTAAGCTATTTAATAACACCACTAACACTCCTGTTGCTAACAGGGATACAGTGTCTTATTTGAGAACATTTCTCAGTGCAGATAGTTAAACAGCAAGAGGCTTCAAACTCTTTTCTTATCATCACTCTTCTGCTCAAAGAAACTGCAGAATGTATTACAATACATTTTTTAGAAGAGTCCTTACGAGCATTTCTAAGAAAGGTGTGTGCATGTTTGTGGGAGAAGACACCTAAGAAAATGCCTAGCTTACACAAAGCACAGTTTAGAAACCATAAATACAGTATGGTTCATACCATACAATGGCAATGTATAATCATTTTATTATATCTAATTTGAACTTTTACAGTCTGATTAGTACCTTTACAGCTGCATGGAGAGACTTAACATAGCTTTGTTACACATTGATATTTGTGCATTACCCTGTAGCTTAAATAAATGACTGCAATCTAGAAGCGAGCACTGAGATCCATTGTGATATCAAGTGATTAAAAAGAGACATTTCAAAGATTTTAGGCTTTTAAGTGCTGAAACAACTTTCCAATGTCCATTACGGGCTGAGCTGGATCAATACAGCTCCTTTTAGAAAATCGAGTCATTCATTGAGTTTATATCATAAAAACAGTTTATTCACTCAGTTTTGACTGAGTGTGTTTGAAGTTCTTGTAAAATACTGTGCAACTAAATCACCAGTCAAAGTGGTAAAAGCATAATTTATTACAGATATTACATTAAAATGTAACATTTATGGCAAATTTACATTCTTTTTTTTATTGCAGTCATTTTACAAAAGCAAAAAGCTACTCAGAGCTGTGCCATGACAGTTTTTTTTTAGAAAAGTCCCTAACAATGCCTTGATTTTCCAAAATCACTGTCAAGTACAGCTTCTCATGGCTTACTGCTTAAATATATGTTGTCTCCTTCCAGCACTTTTAAAATATGATATCTTGGACAGACTGAAAAAGTGACTCTGTAAATCTCTCTCTCAGAGGAAAGTAGCTAATCACAGTCTCACAACTTGTGTGTAGCTAAGTCATTTAGCCTGAGAAAATGCTCAGCCGCCGGCGGATAAAGAAGTCAGGGACAATATGTTCATACCAATGTCCCACAAGGGTAGCACTTTTCACAAAACTAATACATTATGACTAAAACAAGGCAACCTAATGCACAAATAACGATTTTTATTCCCTCATTTGCCATAAGATATGTGCAATGAGGGCTTAGAGCAATGCTAGTAGGTTCTGAAAAAGTCTAAGAGAAAGATTAAACCTGACATTGATCAACTGATCAAGTGTCTTCCCAGGTGGGAGTGTGTGATCCAGGCCACTGCTATAAACAGCATGCATGCTAAGCAAGTGTTTTCTGGATAAATAAAAATTTTTTTTACCATGACTTTGAGACAATTGTCTTTCAATAGAACGATGGATGCATGGGAAACCACATTCACAATTGAAACAGGGTGATGGGCTATGGTTTTAAACAGGCCTGTAGTTTGTGCAGGGCTTGATTATAATTACAGGTAAACCAACATACTGTTATAATGAGCTTTACACTTTAAAGATTATTCCCAGTTTCACTGACCAAACTACTTCAAAATGCTAAGAAGCTATTGTTGGCTAATGTGTCAATCACACCCATCTTAATAGCACACATACTGCAGAATGGGTGATCATTACTTCTACCAGCAATCAGTTCCCGACACTCTCTATAGTTCTTTTTTTAGTTACACAACAGACCTATATAGCGAACTCTGCATTGAAATGACAGGGATACCTTGAAGCAACTGTAAAAAGGAGTTTGCCCTCTTTTCCTCCCTTTTTATCATATTTTGACACCATTACTGTATGATGCACACTACTGCCGTCTCTAAAGCTGTCTAGCCCTTGCTTTAAAATGTATGATAAATAACAAGAAAATACTGGGAGAAATATTATTTAAGACATTCTTGTAAATCAATGGCAGATTTACAATGTAGAGGATTACAACTTGAATCCTATTTTACTCTGTAACCTTGACAGCTTCTTTTCCTGCAATGGAGTACCGGCACTAATTCTTCTCGTGGTACACAATACAAAACAGGACACCCTTACTTTCATCTCTGGATGTAAGTCATCACTCTGCTGAAGCAGCACATATTTCAAAACTATAACCAGTGACATCATCGCACCAATGTCATCACTTTATGTCACGTGGCTTTACCGAGATGCAGTGAAATATTGAAATCCAAGGGCATCAGTCTGCCTGCGTGTGTCATTTAGCAGGTGTGTACACAACCTGCAACACAACACATTCAATATGTTAGGTGCTTATTGAGATATATCATTGAAAATCAGACACCCTACAGTACATACTGCAATAATAATACATGTGTGTGCCTTCTTGAATTTGTGACATTTTGGGGTAATGGGCTTATTTGCTTTCTTTGCTGAGAGAGAGAATAAGAAAATCGATACCACTCTCATATCTGACTGGTAAAACAAAAGCCTGGCTCTGTCCAAAAGTAACAAAGTCTGCCTAACAGCACCTCTAAAGCTCACTAATTAAGATGTTATATTTCATGCTGGTAGGCCGATTTAGTTATTTAAAGCTATTAAAGTTACCTTTCGGCAAAGCCGGGCTAGCTGTTTCCTCCCTGTTTCAAGTATTTGTGCTAAGCTAAATACCTGCTGGCTCTACCTCCATAGTACATACACAGACATGAGAGGGGTATCGATCTCCACATCTAACTCTCCACCAGACAGCAAATTTCTGTGTTGAAATACTTCTTTAAATCATATACTGTAAATGTATCAGCAAAACCTTTCCACTCCCTTTCCAAAAGGCTTGTTTTTTGCTAAAGTTCTTGGTTCCACAACACATCCATGGTTCTCTGAGACACTCTTAGCAGTGTAACCCTGTTTGGATTGCTTAATCCCTCTAATAACCACATCAGGAAAACGACCCGACATTACAAATGGCATCACTCTTCATCTGGTTGAGTAAATGGCTGAAAGCATCGAGACAGATACATTATAGATATGACAGACTCTTGCGGTGTGGGTCACCGAGCTGTCTCTGCCGTTGACAGAGAGTTGCACTTACTCCGGCAACACACACGAGGAGGGCAAGTGATGAAATTAAACACAGTTGACAATATTAATAAGGTAAGAGGAGCGAGTTTGTTTCCTCGTGGACAGTTTGTCTGTAATGAGCTGCAAGTTGTCAGGCTCTGGGGAGACAGGCGTGGTTACAGAGTCCGAGCCAGTGGGAAGATATTAATGCAACCTGATAGGGGATCTGAGTCATCGCGAGCTGCTGTCCATTCAAACTGGTATCATAAGGAGCACGACCGCAGCATGGCTTAATCACAGTCATTACTGTGATATTTGACACTGGGTTTGAAATAAAAGGCTCTGTAATAGGTACGTTTCTTATCGCGCAGTGAGTCAGTGGGTGCTTACGTATTTTGAAGTCAAGATGTAAGTAGAGGCGGAGGTGAGCGAGTCAAGCACTACGCCTGCTCGAAACTCTTCTCCCCTGGGACACAGCCACACTCAGTCCGTTCGTAACTTCCATTTCACACTTGGTAATCAATTACTGGTCTCTAGGGCTATTGAAGAAAAGAGCTACCTATCCTGAGAATAAGCTAAATCTCTCAACGCCTCCTAATTGAAAATGCATTATATCGCTAGACAATGCTCTTTGTGTGTCGCCAGCCACTAATTTGGACTGTTTGCATGCAGAGAACAAAGCAATTTACTGAGGTTGCAAACATCCTTTGCAGGACAATAATTCATGGTGTTATCAGTTGCAGAGTTTAAACATCAAATAAAAGGGCTGAATAACTAAATAAGCAAACTTTGAAGGTGTGCCCAGCCGTTTGTTGGTGGCTATTCTCCCAGTGACTATGAAAAGCTGAAACTAATATGATTTCATATCGTGAAGCCAAGACTGATGCCAGACCTCCCGAAACCAATCCCTCTTACAGGATTTAGCGGGAGCTGTGTGAAATGTACACTGCTGGGCCCCACCGGTCCCAATGATAGTCGTTGCTGTGAGTCCAAATCAAAATGAACCCGATCAATAACAAAAGAGGGCTTTTGTGCATTTACTGCCATCATAAATACAGTGTCCTGAAAAGGAAAGCGAGGGAGGACAGAGAGAGACAGGCTTTCACCGGGCCGGGGACGGGCATAAAGATGTCAGACCGCTGTTTGTGAGAGGGTGGCAGTGGGGAAGATCACACTGCCATGATGTGATGGTCTCGGAGCAAAGACTGAGCCTATTTTTGATCACATGCATGTTGACATGAAGACGACAGGAATATAGTAAAGGTGCACATGTGACAGACACAAAAACAGCTTTGTGTACTTACACAAACTTACTGTACATGCATGTGCATATATATCCACACACACACACACACACACACACACACACACACACACATACACACGCACGCACGCACACACACACACACACACACACACACACACACACACACACACACACACACACACACACACACACACACACACACACACACACACACACACACACAGACTGATGACCTTTTCTTACAGAACAAATGGTAAACAAAAAGACAAAAAAACATCATCCAGGAAGAAATACTACTTTAACTACAAATACTAAACTTTAATTGTGGCAAAGAAAGCATTATGATACCCAACAAGAACAAAAAACCTTTAATGCAAAAAAGTCAAAATGGCAGAGAGGGAACTAGAATAAAAGGAAAATAAATCCCAGCACAAAAGAGAGGCGCTCATTTTATCTTTCTGACTGTACAGTTCTAAAAAAGCAGCACACAGACCAGAAAGTGGCCACAACTGAATCCAAACAAACACTCCCTCAGAGTCGCTAACACTAGGACTGGGAACATCACAAATAACATTGCCCAGGCCATAATACAGGGATACATTTCCTATAATGAAGGCCCAGAAGAAAACATTCAACATTTTAGACCACTGACAACATCAAGTGGCCCGAGTTAATAATCCTGATAGGAATTATTGTGCTTACAATGGTGCCATTGCTGCCTACCTGAATTTATTTTAGATTGCCTACATTACTTCATCTGTCTATTTGGTTGTTTTCCCTGGCTGGGCTGCTGATAAGACAGAGCATGCATTCAGCAAGAGAAAGGTATGTTTGTGCACTGGACACTAATTAATACAATGCTCCGTCGGGAAAGTTGCCTGCTAGCTGCTCTACTGACAACATATTCATTTATATTGCTGTTTTCTGCTTCTCCGAAGGCTCTGTTAATTGCATTTAAATTAGACCTTGTTCAGGAGAGAACAAGGACCAGCACAGTGGTTTGTTATAGAACCTGGAAGCAAAAACATGATATTCGTCAACATATTACCCCAAAGTTGATTGACAGAGATTTTGATAGAAGGTCCTACCAGAGAAAAGCGCAAAAGTGCTTGTAAAATATTTCAGCAATAACTGTAATTACGGCAATTTCATCCCAACAGTTACTCTAATGAGAGAACCTTTGAACCAGTACATCACTGCATCTTTCTGTTTGGCCCTTTGGCAATGCTAGCACAGCAATGCTTTTACTCCAATTTAAGACACAAAAATGTTCCAAACTGCCACACAATATTTTCAAAGATTCTGAGTTAAAAATAATCTACTTGACTATATTCAGGGAAAACACTTATTGTGGGACTTCTTAGAAACAATTGAGGAATCAGCCCTTTATCGCTCGAGTAAGTATGGCAGGTAGCTATTTAAATGACAATGCAATGTCAAGATGAAGTTCTTAAGACATAATAACTGTCAGGAAAAGGGGCAAGAAAGCAAGCTGGTACACAAATAATGAAGAAAAAACAACTGCTAAGTAGGGGTGCACTGATCCGATATTAAGATCGGATATCGGTCCCAATATTGACAAAATAGCTGGATCGGAGAAATTAACAGATCCACGGGCCGATCCAGTTTTGTTAGTTTTTTGTCGCACGTGTGTTGCATGCTGGAAGAGTTGAGTGTACAAATAAATAAAAATTCAATACATTACATCTATGTTATTTTGTCTTAGTTAGGAAAGTAATGTTTAGTTAGGAAAGTGAAACTGGTGCCTTTAGTCTCTTCCACATGGTGGAAGGAAGGTATAAGGTGGAAGGTATACAGTGTATTATTAATTCAACAACGGTATCGGATCGGTATCGGGTATCGACAGGTACACAAAGCCCAGGCATCGGTATTGGGACTGAAAAAGTTGGATCGGTGCATCCCTACTGCTAAGTGTAACGAATAGCTGAATGCTCTCATGCAGCACCACCTACAATTAGCACCAGAGTTAGATTCCATCTTCACAGCTAAGGTCAATGTTTATTTAGCAATTAAAGATGTTTTCTAACCTTGATTTACCCAGTGAAGGTTAGTTTAGCATGCACATGCTTCACAATCATACAGTAACAAACAGTCACCTTGGAGAAATGTGCCCCATTAAAAACAATGCTGTATCTGGAGTAGAGTAAGTCACATTAGAAAAGACTGAAGGAATATGGAAGGATCTGACAGAAAACTGAAGAAATGTTAGAATGTGGTCTCGAAGACATGGGGGAAAAGAACACCGTAAGTCTCAACGATTCTGTGTATCTTCATTCCTGTGCAAGGGAATAAACACGGAATAAGAGATCATGTTAATTCCTGCATAAGGGCCTGTGATGGGGTTGACTGAGTTGGGCAATCCTTTGGACAGTGTGAACTTGAATAGATTCAGGGGGTATTAATAGTAGCAGCAAAGGTGGGCTAGGTCCATGACAGTTGGTCAACAAACATTTGACAAACAAGGACACACAACATTGATTAATAGCAAGTAAAATATGGCCCAGCCAATTTCATCCACCTATATTCTGTCTTCTGGGCTAAAAATATAGAAAACTTACCATAAGGACTATAAACTATATATAAACTATAGGAAATTTGAATGTGTGAGGAAACCACGGGATGAAAAGAAACCCACACTTGCATGGCCAATGCTACACAGACAGGACTGGGACTGGGACGGAAATCTGGGATGATCTTTCCGTGAAGCAACAGTGCTAACCGCTGAGCCACTGTGTTGCCAAGTGAAAGCCAGAGAATGCCAGCTAGATAGTAAAATTCAGCAAAAAGCCTTCCACACCATGTGGGGTGATCTCCCTCCCCTTTAGCGGGTCCATCCTGCCTGCCAGGCCGTAGTGCCACAACTCTGAGCTCAGCAAACGTTTTTGTCTCCATCTTGCTTTCTGTCATCCACTTCTCACCCCTCCTAACCCTGTCTCCCTAGCTCCTTCTCTCTATCTCCCTGCCTCATCTCTCTGTCTCCCTCCTTTTCCCACTCTATATATCTCCATCCGCACACTGTTCACTGTAAATGCTGTGCCAGCAGAGTGATGCCGGGGAAATGGCGCCATTCTCATTGAGAGAGCAAGCAGACGGAGTGGGGGTGGTGCTGGAGGGGGTGTTCAGTGACAGGCCCTGAAACCCAGCCATCAGACAACACACTGCAGCAATCACACAGCTCCAGTAGATGGGATACACAGAAAGCTCCACATTCAGAAAAGGATCAGTAAAAAATGATAGGATATAGAGTCTTGATCCCCCCAAAACTCCCAAAACATGATTCCTTTTTTGAGGAGAACAAAGCGGTCAGAATAGGCTGGGAGTGTGAGACAGTGGACAGTCATTAAGACAGGTGGATGAGGAGGAGAGGGAGGTGGGATTTTGGTACACAAGCATGCTGGCCAGGCAAGCAGACAGGCCACGGTTCATTTGAGGTCTGAAGCTGCTCCTTTCCATCATTTGACTGTTCATTAATACCAGCTGTTCCTATGGGTCTCCTCGCAACTAAGCTTTGCTGCACTCTGCAAAATCTATCAATATCCCAGCAACACAAAAACACTGCCTATTCCAGAGCTCGGCTTAAAAGCTGACCAGTGCTCCACAGGGCGTGTATACAAAAATAACTGTCTCTGAAATGCCTGAAATGTGTTCATGCAGCGTGTGCATATGCTATTGACAGTCTGGATGCTTCTGGTGAGGTAGCTAAATTGGTGGTGACTATAAAAGAGGTTAGAATAACATGGATGACTTAACACAGACTCTCAAGGAGCAGCTCATGCCGGCCCACATAGTGCTCTGCTCAGTGTGGGTAAAGGGTTCATTTTCTCAAAATTAAAGGTGCAATATGCAATATTGTATGTAATACTGGCAGCTAGCGGTTAAAATAGTTACTGCACTACCAATTCAAAATACTGGAGAGTCGTCTCCCCCGCCCCCTCCTGCTCAGACTCGAAGTTCACGGGGGTTGCCAGGCTGAGACCACAACATTCACAACAATGTTGCTAGACACTTTTCTCACATAGCCAGACATTACTCCACAGGACAGCGGAGTAGCTAACGGTAGATGCTGGCTATATTGACAATCATAAAAGCCCGTGCTCACGCGGAGCTCTGTAACCAACTGACAGACACACTTTTTCGGCTTAAAAATTACAATATGAACCGCTAAAAACAACCTCACTGTCCTCTCCACACGCCAGTCAGGCACACTTCCTCGGCTTAGAATTACAATACGAAACGCTAAAAATACCACTACCTTGCCGACGGAAGACATTTCATTGGCTTAGAATTACGGCAACAATCGCTAAACACACTGCAAACTCATAGTCCTCTCTTTCCGATTTACAGCCCCCCTCTTGTGGTTTAAAATAACTCACCGTTGTGCCATCCCTAGTAGCTGTGATAAATTAGCCTGAAGCTAATGCTTACCTGTTCAGGAGAAAATAAGCCAACTCTGCGTCCTTTTGGGATCCAAGCTGTCTCCATCTTTCAAATACATCTCCAATATTTACCAGGGGGTTGTTACGTCTCTGGTCACGCAACTGTTAGAAACATGCTGTTTTCTTTTTTTTTATATGTAGAATCTATCTCCGTTGATCCTGTTCGTTTGTTTGCTGCTTTCATGGCTGTACTAACGTTACAGCTGTAGCGTGCTGGGTTTACGTTTTTACAGGTATATCTGACCCGGCCTGCCTGTCAAACTGGGCCGTTGATATTCAACATACAGACCAAAACATAAACATAAATTCCGTCACGGAATGTAAATTTCAAAAAGAAAAAATACTGACATTAGCATTGTTGTCAGAAAAGATAGTATTTCAGTTTAACATGTTTCCTTAATATCTGATGAGGCATTGGTGTCATTTTTGGATTTATTACAGTACAAATATTACATATTGGACCTTTAACCTTGTCAAACTCCTTTTTTGCTTTTGGGAGATTGGTATTACTATTGCAATTTTTCAATCAGAGATTGGGGAGAGTGTGACATTTTAACATGCTTGTTCACTCTCTGCCTCCCCCCAACTCTCTCTCTTTTTACTCTCCCATTTCTTATTTTGTTTTTATATTTTTTTCACTCTCATAGTCCATTTAGAATTTTAAGCAGATTTCACCCATTGTTATAATAGGATTCTCCACTTTCTGAGTGTGGTGTGTTGTGTTTGTAAGTGTATACAACAGGCGAGTGTGTTTCCTATATTAACTCAAGCTCGGCACACTCCACACTCTGCTACTCCAGCAGAAGAGTTCTGCTGGGTCAAAATTAATTACATAAGCTGTTAAGCACATACCAGCTGTTGTAAACAAATGCAAATATATTTTCATTTCAAAAAAGTCCCCTTGTATCATGGCACAGAAAATACTGTAAATCTTCTGTGTGTTTACTAACAACTTGGGCCATCATCAAGCTGTGCTGGTGCTCCTACAGAGAAATTACTCTTATTAATGTCTGTCCAATTGCTGAAAATCATGATCACCACTCTTTTAATTTAGGGTTTTCCCTAGTTTATTTGCAGATTTGCTACTGTTGCCATCCCTCTTTCAATCTTTACTTCATCACACTTCAATAACTCCATTGCTTTTTGGCTAGACGTCTCTTTAACAGGCCATTTTTCTCCTAGGCACTTTCTTTGACTGGATCTGTTCAGACTGATTCCTTTATTATTTTTAAATTAGGGGAACAGCAGGATCATGGCACTGATTAAAGGAAATGACAATCAAAGTCTATATAAACTGCTCTAATATTGAATTTGATCCTTACAGCATTGGGGCAGCAACTAGCGTTTACTTTCATTATTGATTGATCTAATTCTTTTTTTCGATTGGCCATTATAATTTCCAACAGACCAAGGTGACATCTTCAAATGTCTTGTTTTGTCTGACCGACTGCTCAAAATCCAAAGATATTCAGTTTATTATCATATATGACAAAGAAAAGCATTAAAATCGTCACATATAAGAAATTAGAAACAGCAAATGTTTGGCCTAATTGCTGAAAAAAATTGTGTGCAACTGTCCTCCATTTAAACAATGGGGAATTAATTAAACTACTGCTTTATCTAACTATAAGCGTGGTTCAAGGTAAAGGTAAAGGTAAAGGTACTTTATTGTCACATACAAATACATGTAGCAAAATTCATTCTCTGCATTTAACCCATCCCTCAAGGGAGCAGTGGGCAGCCAATCACAGCGCCTGGGCACCAACTCCAGATCTGAGCCAGTGCCTTGATCAAGGCCACTGACTGGAGAACCTAGTACATGTTTTTGATGGTGGGGGAAACCGGAGCACCCGGAGGAAACCCACGCAAACATGGGGAGAACATGCAAACTCCACACAGAAAGGCCCTGTTCTTGTGGCGTGGCTTGGCTGCGGCTCATCTAGGGATTCGGCGTGTCCCCTTTTTTTTGTCTCGCCTTCACACAACCAGGTGGCGATGTGGACCAGGCGGGGGGAGCAGGGAACCCAGCTCAGCCGGCTGAGAAAGCCACTACAGCGCACAGAACGGGCAGGGAAATGTGTGCAACCGCTGGCAACAAAACAACGTGCTGGAGAGCCCAAGAGCCTGGGCGTTCATCTAACATGCATTTGTGTTAATAGCAGAGCACACACACACATGCAGAGAGATTCCTCGATTTATAATTAGATTTATGAATAACATAAAGTCTTGACTTGAATGTCACCAGCAGAGGGAACACTCTCAGCTAGCAGGCAACACCAGGTCTTTATTCTTTATTTTGATTAGTTTCCACAAATGGAACGCTAGTGTTACTGAAGCATTAAAGATCTCAACTCATCATTAATCCATGGTGCACTACTGCACTTTATAAACCCGAGTGGAGCATGCTCATTTAATAACTTCCCTAATTGTCCATGCCATTTTTTGAAGAAATGCTTGCATCATTTCCCTTACATACATGCATCTGATCGCTGCATCCCACTGCCACCGATAGTACCTGTGAACACAGCTCACGTATATTAGTGAAAATATGTTCAATACAGGTTGAAGTAATAACAGTCCATTGTGATGGGTCACAGCCTGGATAAGATTGCAAACATCCGCCATAGAAATTAACTTCTTATGTGATGGACCATTTTTAGAAAACCAATCAATATTCAGGTCACCAAGAAGGACTATATATTTACTTTAATCTGTCACTAAATCTAGAGTTTCACATATTCAATTAAAATACTTCACATTAGAACTGAGCGGCCTATACTAAACAACTAGAATAGGCTTACAGTATGGAAGGTGAATCAGTAGCCATATTAGTTCAATGTAAGTACTTATTATATCTTTCTGTAGAACTGAAATGTTTTCCTGAACATAACATGCAACTCTGCCACCATATTTGTAGCCATCTGTTCTATATAACATAAATACTTCAACAGCCAACTCACTCATTAAAAAAGTAGGCTAGTTTCCATGTGTGTCTCTGATAGTACTAAAAACGATTCTGTTCTCATGAACCTTGCTCCTGAGGTTGCAATCTCTGACTGCAATCACATCAATTCAAATGTTTGTCCTCCAGCATTGATTTTCTATGTAGTCCAACTTTGTAAACATAATAATAATAATAATAATAATAATAATAATAATAATACATTTTATTTGTATTGCACTTTACACATGAAGAACACATCTCAAAGTGCTGTAAACATTAAAACTGTTAAAAACAGCAAGAAAACAAAGATTATATTAAGAAAATGCAATACAAAATAAGTAGGTCTTTAATTTATTTTTAAAAACCTCTATAGACTGTGGCGCCCTCAGGTTGTTTGGGAGGGCATTCCACAGTCGAGGCGCAGCATCCTGGAAGGCCCTATCTCCCATAGTGCGGAGTTTGGACTTGGGGACTTAGAGTTTGTGGCTGTCAAAGGAACAATGGTGCGCTGCCGTAGACACACTGATAGGTCAGGAGACAGATCTTATACTCAATCCTGAACCTAACAGGAAGCCAGTGGAGTTTATGGAGGATGGGTGTGATGTGCTCGAATTTGCACACCCTCAAACATCCTATCCATTTCCTGCTTTGGATTCATTGTCGTTTTCAAATCTCTTTATTACCAAATGTCATCTCTTTAAAGGAACACGCCGACTTATTGTGAATTTAGCTTATTCACCGTAACCGCCAGAGTTAGACAAGTCGATACATACCCTTCTCATCTCCGTGCGTGCTGTAAGGATGTCTGACGGCTCCAGCGGCATCAGCCCATCACAGAACATGCAGGTGACTGGTTCCAGTAATCCTACTGCTCCGAATAAGTGACAAAATAACGCCAACATGTTCCTATTTACATGTTGTGATTTATAGAGTGACAGTGTGTATAAAAATGAGACACAGCCGTCTTCTAACCGTAAACAAACCAGGAACTATATTCTTAGGTGGAAGAATATAGTACTTGGGCGGAGTGATATGCTCACAGCAAGCCTGTCTGAGAATATAGTTCCCAGTTTGTTTACGGTTAGAAGACGGCTGTGTCTCATGTTACCTTGTTTTTTGTACACGCTGTGACTCTACAAATCACAACATGTAAATAGGAACATGTTGGCGTTATTTTGTTACTTTTGTCACAATTCGGAGCAGTAGGCTAGTTGGAACCAGTTACCTGCAGGATCTATGCTAGGCTAAGCTAATGCTGGAACCGTCAGGCAGCGTTACAGCACGCACGGAGATGAGAAGGGTATGTATCGACTTGTCTAACTCCGGGGGTTACGGTGAATAAGCTAAATTCCCAATAAGTCGGCATGTTCCTTTAAACCTATCTTGGGTGAATTCCAAGCTGGTCTTGAGCTCCTGTACAGTACTTATAACGGCATCTAGTATTTTGTTAGTTTCATGCATGATCAGCTGAATGAAGAATTTTAAGTTTTGCTGCTGAAGTAACCTCTCTCAAGTCAAAGAAGAAGACTGTCGGTGATGAAGCTAGCTCACTGGTGTTAAAGCAAAACAGTCCACAAATTATCCTAGTACACAGGTAGTATCAGTGGCAGTGGGATGCAGTGATCATAATTTGATCAGATTGCATGTATGTGAGAGAAATGATGCAAGAATTTCTTTGAAAAATGGCATGGACAATTAGTGAAGTTCTCCACACTACAAAGAAACAGCCAGTGAGCATGCTCGCCTGCTACCCCAATTCCCCGATGCCATTGCATCTGAAGAAGGATCAGGTCCAGGTGATAGCCCTAAGGGCTAACTCCTGCTGGTGAATGCACTAACCTGTCAGCCCTAATTGAGGACCATTCTGTACTACACAATAAGTAGTCTATATCGACGATGGTTAATTTACAGGATAGTTACTGTGCCGCTGGATGTCCCTCATTTTTCGCTTTCTTTGTGTTAACTTCATACTCCTTGGTCTTATCGATCGACATTAACAGGAACCTCTGAGCAACGTTACAGGCTGAAAATGGCAAGTTTTAAGGAACATTTGGATCGTGCAACAAGGCAGGCCTGCTTGGATCATTCGGAGAATGATTGTAAAGATAAACAAAGAATATGTTTACAGCATTATCTATCTAAATGGGAGGTTTTGGTGCCAATTGGCAGGGATTTACTATGGACAAAATACACACGGCGATACACTGGTAAGAGCAAATTTTGTTTAACCATGTATCCAGCTAATTTCTATAGCTCACGCTACTGTATTGTGTGAACAGTAAACTTAAGTTATTATTGTATGTGGCCTTTTCTTGGTGTCAATTGATCATTACTTTATCATACAGGGACACACACACAAACCCATATGTATCTGTATATGGCATGGTTGATACACAGGGATCACAGCTCCATACAATCCTAATACCTCCATGCATATATACTCTAAAACAGTAGTACTTGCAGAATACTGGCCGCTGCATCCGGAGCTTAGCGCCGCCTAAAATCATTGGGATCGTTTTTAAGAAATGCAGAGCATGTTTGTGTATATCCACAAGATGTGTGGAAGGGCCAAACCTTCTTCCGCAGCGCTGTGGAGATGTCTGGCAATGCGAGACTACACAATCAGGGACTGATGACTCAATGCAAGATGTTTGTCATCCAAATAAAACAGTGCAACATTTCATTTGCCCAGCACACACTATGTGGTTATGGTAAAAGATTGACAGTTTTTGTGCAGCACATAAAAGGCAAGCAGGAGAATACTGCCAATCCATCACTCACAGAGAGTTTGGTCTCTTGTCCTTTCCCTGCAGTGATTCAACCACTAAGAGCAATTGTCTATGACAGGGTGCATGGTAGAACGCCTGTTCTCCACACGGCACAGCAGGGCATCCATGCTGACAAGTGGTCCTAAATGTTTGTCGCTACTTTACGACAGATTTAAGACAGATGGCGGAGAGATTGGACTATGACGACATTATTGCATCCCAGAAGAGTAAGCCTCCATGTCTTGCACCGTGAAGTCATCTAATAGTAGGATGATTTAACTGAGTGTTGCTGGCTATACCACTGATGTTGAAATGTCAAAATTCCACAATCAGGCAACCAACTTGTAGAGTTAAAATGCCATCTTTGTTGCAGGTTAGACACAAAAAACACAAGGCAGGAAGTCAAACAACACAAACAAAATAAAACAGGAAAGTAAAAACCCAGGATCATGGGATAAAAGGTTTGGCTAAAAAAAATTATATATGGTCATATATGGTTTTAAACTCTATGGGACTAAAGAAAAGAAGAAGGAAATTTCATGTAATTCTCACTGATTTACATTGACTCACCCACCCTGAAAAATGACAAAAATGCACAAGCTTTTCAATTGCCAGTCCAGATGACTCAGTCAACATTTTTTTGACATTAAAGTTAATAAACAATCATATCTATTTCAACCATACCTGAAGGAGTACATCAATCCGGCAAAGGTCAAAGGGTTATAGCAGCCACAGGCTATTTTACCACTGTTACCTTACAGTCATATTTCATTCTCATGTGTTTAATACCTTTCCACTCCCCCATGGTCCCTCAGACTGGTTATCTGTGCTGTTTTGAAAGAGGCCAACCAAACTGTTAGAAAGGCCACCCTCCCTCAGTAGTCCAGCAAGCCTGCCCTGCCAATCGGCCATCCTGTTTCCAGACAGCACAGTCATTTCCCAGCCCAGTGGAGCAGCACTCCCTGACCTCCGCCTCGACCTCCGCCTCAACAGCCCGAGCTCCAGCACCAGCACCAGCTCCAGCCCAGAGAGCAGGCTCAGGCCACCTCCACTTATTTATGAGCCATTTCACACAGTGCTGCTCCCATTAGAGACCCAGCCTTGGCCCACCTTACACGGCACTCTCCTTGCACTTAACACATAGAGTACACCAGCAGGGCCAGGGGGACATGGGCAGTGGGTGGGGATGGTAGCTGGCTTGGGAAGACCATTAGACCTGTCACGCAGGTACTGTCACACACCCAGCTCAAGATGACAAACAATCAGAGAATGGCAAACATATATCAATCCACTTCCTGGTTAGCAAACATTTCCTGCGGACAGCTGCTAGGAGACAGCAATCACTACGTCCAGCACAATCTTTTATTACTGTATCGCCTTTTGAAATGTGTGATGAATAGCTATTTGACTATCCTCAGGGAAATAATCGCCCACTGATCTAATTTAATGATGTGTTACACTTATTGAACCATAATTGGACATTACATCATTTCTTATTCCTTTCATTGGAGCTGAACTGTTAGGCAACAGAGAAACAGAGAGACTCAGAAAGACATATAAAAAAGTTAATTCTCCACAGCATAACATTTTATTGATGGATTGATTCACAAAACCATATGAGACGTTAATAAGAAACTCTGCTTATGCATGACTGAAAACAAGATTAGTCTGAGCTGGTAACATTCAAACACTGCATGAAGCCAGTGAATTGTTTGTTTATAGCTTGTTTACTTTGCACCAGAATGGAGGTGACAATGTTGACTGACCTAGAAGCTATTTATAGAGAAAAAGAGATGAAGACCCACCTGTGATTGTGACAAAGGCATAGCCCTCCTTGCCCAGTAGTGGATTGATCAGTCCACAGCTGTAGGTGCTATTGGGCTCCAGCACAACTGTCAGCACGCTGGTCATAGAGAATAGCCCTTCCTCATTGGCCACCAATGAAGTGGTGATATTGTCCGTCAGGTTGCGCCCGCCCCCGTCCTGCCATACCACGCCAGCTTCAGGATAACCACCGTAGGCCACACAAGTCAGGGCCACCTCATCTCCTGGTCGCAGGTTGGATTCAGGTGCCAAAGTCACTACTGGCTTGGAGTAGGGGGCTGGAAAAAATTACACCGAAAGAGGAGGAGGAGAGGGGTGAGGTATGGGGGTGGGTAAGGGCATGTGAGGATGGAGAGGGGGATAAGGGAGCAGCAGACACATACTGAATTTAGTTAGATTCTCTGCAGTGACAGTCACCCTGGGAACTGTTTGACATGATTCCCATTAAATTCTTAATTATATTTAGGGAGCTTAGCATAACACAGTGCTTAAGATCCCACAGACACATACAGCATCTGTGGCACATCCCGATGCTGCATCACTACACTCTTAACGCTACTCTCTCTAGAGACCCAAAGCCCTGAGCCACTCCCAGAGGAGGAGGAGGTGGAGCTGGGCAGGCCGAAGAGAAAACTGGCAGGCTCAGAGATTTGGGACGACTCAACCTATAGCATGAAAAGAACATAGAGGGATGGAGGTGAGGGGTGAATCCTCCGCCTCGGCTGAAATCACGCTTCTTCAATCCCTTGAGCTAAAACATGAGTAGAGAGGTGGCAGAGAAATAGGCTGCTGTATTCCCAGAACTAATCATTGCACAACAAACAATGGGGTGGAGCTGAGGGCGAGATGAAATAAGTTTGCCTGAGCTGCTTTTTGAAAAGTTGACTCTCAACACAAAGATAGATTTAGCGTGGTACACACACTAACTTTCCCAGCTGTCCATTTGACTGACAGGCACATTTCCATTGAGGGCTCCTTTCATTTTCTTCCAGCACAGCATGAAGGAAGTATACAATATTAACTGTAAATGTTGGCTAAAAATAGACCATCTATAAATCTAATGCATAAAATGGAACCAATTTGTCACTGTTGGAGACATTGTTTTCCCTCTCCCCAGTCATGAGAAAAAAATGTTATTCATTAACACCGCCTAATGCACATCCATCCTTGGAGAATACAGGAACAATCTCACAACAGATATAGAAATGGGAGGAGGAAGAAAAAGGCACACAGTATCATCATAAATAAATAAAAGGCTCTCAGCTGTGAAGGTGGGCGATGTAGTCAAACAGCAGAGAAGATGTTAGTGATGGCTGATTGACCGTAACAACAGCTAATAATCAAAGTCAGCAGATATTGACCATGACAGACCACAATCAGCATTCATTGACCAAAAGCACTGCTCAGCAGCCCTGAGGAAACTGTTTATCACCTGCTCACGTCTTGTGAGAAGAAATTATCATAAATCACCTTCTCCATAGGTAATTGTATAATACATTTTATTGCGTGCCATTAGTGTATATGTGTGTATAAGTGCTGAGCTCAAATCACTTTTAATGCAATCAATTCAAAGTGGAAAAAGAAACTATGATGCAAACATTAGCCAATGACACAGCATTTATCCATCATGTAGGCAATGTATTGAACATACTGCACAGAAAGAATCCTTAAAACATTAATTTTACATGTGTTTAGTTCTTGGGACCATTATAATTATGTCTTACTTTCATACAATAAACCTGTGTCTGTGTGAGTGTGTGTGTTTGTGTGTGTGTGTGTGTGTTAGTATTTGAAATACTAACCCATCTTGAAACAAATGTGTTAATAGGATAACTATTGTGCAGTATTTTAAAATGTAATTCTTTCAGTTTATTGGGGGTAACAAATTTGTACGGTAGAAGCCATGTTGATTCCCAGTGAATGTTAGAATAAAAAGAGTTCCAAACTAATTTCCCCCGTGCAGTGATTTTCCTTTTGCTGTAGAAATAATTCCTTATATGTTTATTGGTACATTTATGACTTTTAATATGTATTCCATTAACAAATAAGGTCAGATCCAATTCTTGCAATTCTTGTTTCTCAGAGTGACATTTCATTAGTTGAAGAATTCCACTATGTAAGCATTTATTAGCATTTTATATTCTTTGTGGGTGACAGGAAAGATTTTAGATCTAAGAAATTCCTCATAACTAAGAAGTTGAGAGTCATCATTTTGAAAGCTGCAAGAAAAATTATATTCCTATCAACCCGGTGTTGTAGATATAAAGACTTATTATGTCTGGTTATGAATTCATTGTTCCATATAATAGTTCTGTGTGGAGAACAATTATGAATAAAGCATAATTTTGCAGCGTTAAGCGCCTGCTGATGAAATTTAGATTTTTAACTTTTGCGATAATTTAATTTCATTATAACTACAATGTAATACAAATTGGAGGCCTCCCATTTTTCCAAAAATGGTCTGTTGTGGAATGAAGTTAGTATTTTTAGTAATAGTAGTATTTCTTCCTGGATGATGATTTTTTTGTCTTTTTGTTTGCCATTTGTTCTGTAAGAAAAGGTCATCAGTCTGTATGTGTGTGTGTGTGTGTGTGTGTGTGTGTGTGTGTGTGTGAAAACAATTGTATAATGTTTTCCGTGCTCTGGAGGAGTTATGATAAGTTAACCAATGCTAGGGCTTGTAGAGAAATTATATGCAGCCTGCATTACAGACTGGCAGTGGAGTTGTAAAGATATGGGCATTTATAAATCAGGGGAAGCCTAACAAAAGATGCTAGGTTGCATCAAGGGAAATGTAGAAAATTTTTCGGGCTTTATCCCTACCATGGACTAAAAGTCAAGATATCTGGGCTTAAATGTTGAAATCTGTCTTTTGTGAATCCCCCGACTTTATGGAAGTGCTATACTAAATTGCTGGAGCACTTTAAAATAAAAAGGGAATTAAATGAAGAAACATCAATTTATCATTGAACTATCAAATGTTAAAAACATCTCCTTGGGTGGTAGGAAATTGTGATTTTAACGTTGCCTATTTTTGACATTTTTCCTTGATAAAATGACGATTATGAAAGAGAATTTAAGTAAATACTAATTATAAATGTTAATTTAGCTTATTTTCAGCCCGTCCGTTAGGGCAGTGTTTTTTTGGCAATTTGTGTATCTACTTTGTGCGTGCCACTGGTCATTAGTGTCCATGTGCATGTTAATCTGTTTCTGCATGTGTCATGGTTGTCACAGATTGACTCACCGGCCACCTGCAGCAGCAAAGAAGCACTGCCGTAGTCTTGCACCCTGGCGAAGCAGGTATAGCTGCCTTCATCGGCCACCACCACCCTGCTCAGCAGGAGCGAAGCGTTGCCCAGGCCCAGCTGGGCGGGGAACAGGCTGGTACGGTTGACGAAGCTCTCGGCCTGGTCCACCAGCTGGTCGCGACCCCCCGAGTACTCATGCACACTGCGTTTGGTGTCTGTCAGCTGCCAGAAGACGCTCAGATCTGACAAGTTGAAGGGGTTGGCGTGGCTGAAGGAGCAGTTGAGTGTGGCATCACTGCCGTGCAGCGCCACCACTGGCTGCTCCGGGACGGTCAATTCCAACACAGCTATAAGAGAGGAGGTGGGACATATAAGTGATGTCAATACAAAAAAAAAATAAAAATCCCTGAATTGAATAAAACAATTGTGTTTGTATCTAAGTAGAGAGGGGTGTGTTTTGCTGTAAGCTTGTCACAAAATATATTAAAGAAAAATATATCTTGACTCTGTGGTCTTCATTGTGTCAATCATATAACACCACCCATCTGTAACCTAGGTAGTCTAAAATAGGCAATAACAGTATTAGTAAATAGAATTTTGTTCAGGTCTAGTATAAACATACAGTATTCACTGAATCACAGCATTAATTCAGTGTGCTGTGTTCAAATGTGACAGACTGACATCTACTCAAAATTGTAATGTCTTTGAAAAAGAAAATCAATGCAGTATTTTGAAATATTATGCTGTGACTGCTTCAGAAACATCCATTGTGTTTGTGCAGCGTGGTAGCGCGGAGCAGGTGAGACGGTATGAAGGCGAGAGCGATGAAGAGGAGAGGGGAGGTAAGCACTAGGACTTTGTTTGTGTTTCTATTGGCTTTACCTCCTGGCGATGGCTCAGTGTGCTAAAACTTAGCGAAGGAAGCAACAACATCTTTATAGCTTTAGTTAAATCGTTGGTTAAATCTAAAAAAAAAAATCTGTTGGGGTGTGTGTGGGTGGTGGTGGGGGGGTAGAACTGTGTGCTTTTGTGGTAATGAAAGGTGACTCTGCTTTTCACCAAATGCTTCTACTCAAAGGCAGCTGATTCTTCTATGCATATGTGCGCATGCATGTGTGTGCGTGTGTGTGTGTGTGTGTGTGTGTGTGTGTGTGTGTGTGTGTGTGTGTGTGTGTTTGCGCTTTTGGGTGTTGTTTGTCTAGACTAGGCCAACAGCAAAGAGTACACTGCATAATCATTTTGGATTAGTAGCCATCTCAGGCAGTCCAGAGTACATCCATAGTATTCTCAAGAGTCAGCATTCTCCATTGATCCCTGTCTGCTCTTTTTACAACTCCGAAACACTCATCAGCATCACAGGGGAGAAAAAAAAGCCAGTCGGCCCTTGGAGCAATACACTCTACTTTATGCTCAGCCTCTCTAATTGTTATAATCACAGCGGCATGTTAGCCTCCTCACCCCTTTTTGAGCTCTGCCTATCAGACAGCCAACGTCAATGTTGAATCGCTTTGCTGTGAAGGTGATTTGACTGCTGCAGAGGTGCAATAATTACTTCCCCTATTAACAACAAACAAGTCTTTCATCTGAGTGAGTTCATATATGGATGGGTACCGCTCAGTCAAGGCAGACCTATTTTCAATCACATTCAGCCATTCCCAGCTAGGTAGCCTCTCCACATCTCACCCCAAACAACCTGCTCGACTGTAGGAACAGTGCCACCTACTGACTAACCTCACAAGTGCAGACACGTGGGACTAAAAAATGCACAAATCGCTCCAAATACCGTCCAAAATACCCCATGCCCCATCTAAACCTGAGTGTTGGGCCCAAAATAGCCCATGGAAAGCCTTACAGAGTGAATGACTAATATTTTAAATCACAATCATTTAACAATTCAAAAACATTTAAGTGATGGACACTTCTTGAAGATATATTATTTCCTCCTCAAATATTGCATCACATTAAAATAGAAACAGGAAACATTGTGTAAATAATCATTGGTATTACCATGTTTTGAATAAAACTTAACATAATTTATCATAGTTTTTCATAATTTTGACCTGGAGCAAATCAAAGCCTCTATACCAACCAAGTTCC
The DNA here is from genome assembly GCF_004354835.1 of Perca flavescens. NCBI lineage: Eukaryota > Metazoa > Chordata > Actinopteri > Perciformes > Percidae > Perca > Perca flavescens. The sequence goes on from NC_041331.1 coordinate 32,900,828, forward strand.
TGTCACACAACAATTCTCTGACCACCCTGGTGTGAGCAGCAGAGGGTGATTTCCTTCACTGTGATTACAAAAGCTCTTCTGGTGCTGTGGGGGTTTTCTATCATCCGTATTATGCCCACATTGACTCAGCTGGGCTACAGCATGGCAAACAATACTAAGAAGTTATCAGGGCAAAGCATGGCAGGAGCGGCCAGTATTGTGTCGCCATCAATAGGAAGGGATAATCAAGCAGATTTCTGGAGTGTGTATTTATGCTGTCTTTGGAGGTGGCACAACCTTTGCCGTAATGAATAGGTAGCTGTAGTTTTTTGTAGGAGTGGAGGGTCAGTGACAGCCCTCTCCGAGACGTGCATGTTGAAGGAGGAGGAGAGAGAGCAATTAAATCACTCCCCGAGCAGCCTGGTATGACTCACACCAGGAAGGGGGAAGGGAAAGAGGGAAACCGAGAGAAAGAGAGGCCGACATTGAGCTCACACTTAAAGATAATATCTGGAAACAAGTCAAGGGAGAGGCTGTGGTGGAGCCTCACACACTAATCCCTCAACAGGGACCAAAGCCATATCAGAGAGGAGCGAGCGATAGAAACCCCCCTTTCTCAGTCCATATCCCTGCCTCGCTCCTCCTCTTTCACTCACTGCTTCTTTAACCAGTGACCTACTACTAGCTCCAAGGCCCTGGGAGGATGCAGCTCTACACAGGGACCTTGTGTAGAGACACCGACCATTGCTTAGAAAGGGAATTCAAGGGGAGCATTTTGCATTGCATCGAGAGGATTGGACAGGAGAGAAGGGCAAGCTAGCCCGGCTGACGTCATGGAAAGCGCACATCTGATCTCCTATTCGTCAGAGGTGAAATACCACGAGCCAAAACGAACACTGCGCACTCGGGCTGTTTTTGATCTGCTGCTGTTTACACCAAACAAAATCTTCTGTATGGTAGCTGACTGTTTGATCGTCTCTCCTCAGCTCTGCTCTCGACATGAAAAAACATGCATTCTCTAAAGAGACAAGTGTAAGCAGCAGAGGTTAAAGATAACTACGGTACACAGGTGGTCTTTGGTTAAGGGGCCGGGCAGCACCTTGTAGCCAGGCCTGTGGTGTCTTCTCAAGAGTAAGCGGGGATCTCGCCTCTCCCTTCTACCTCTCGATAAAGAGATGCTCAGAAGCCATAGAGGGCAGGCTGGGAGACGTCAGGCTGTGGGGATTTACACACTGCACTTTGTGTTTATGGGCCTCAGCTCTGTTTGAGTGCCTGCGAGACAGAGACGGGCACTTTCACAGCCGACATGAAATAAACTCATTACAGCCTTCCCGAGCGCTGGCAACAGGCCCTCCTTAGCAGTGAGGCACAGGGCTGGCTAGAAAAGGCTGCAAATGATCTTCACACTGCTCTCCACTGTACTTACAAGACTACCCACCCCCTTGTCAGTATCAACAACAACTTCCATCATGCCTTCCTTAGGTGTGCTGTTGGATTTGCTTCGACCACGTTATTTGTATAGTGAACTGATGCTAGCTAGGCACATGAGGTGAGCATGGAGGCTGAGTGTGAGACAGGGAGAGCGTGGGATGTAAGCAGGAGGATTACAGCTTTTATAGGGAGGGTGCTTGCAGGGTGACGTGCAAGGCTGTTGGTAAATAAAATCTAGTGATACCTCACATCGTCCTGGCAGATACAGATAGGTGAGTGCACATGCACGCACCCACATGCACTTAAAAATACAGTATGTGCACAAAATCAGATAACTGTACTGAGATTAGTAGCCTTCACCAGTTGATCTAGTAATGTAAATAGGCATTATGACTGATTTGATGTGTAGACCTTATTCCTCGGCAAACACACAGAGCGTGTTTTTTAAATAATTTTTCTAAACTTTGAATTAGTAATATTTTCAGTGGCTAACAGGCATACATAGACTTTTAATGAATACAAATGTAAATAAAATCCCTACATGTATCCTGCTGTATTTGTACTTTCACTAAATCAAGATTTTTTTAGAGATGCCTGTTATTATTCTTATATTTTGGCTTTCTGGCAGCGTTACACTTTCTGACTTCTGTGCCGATACCAGCATGTCGGGTAAGGAAAGTTTAAAAGACAGTAAACAAGGATAAAATCTGAATTTACAGACCACAAAGTAACAACCAAAACATGTAGGCAAGTGTGGATTGTTAACTCTAAAGTCACTTCTGTCCTGTCACTCACTCACAAATGTGCACCTCATACAGGAAAATGTATTGCCAGGCATGAAAACGGGTCAGGGGTGACAAAGGTGAGAAGGATATTACCCCACTAAGGGGGTCAGGGGCATGCTCCCCCGGAAGAAAATTTTAAATATTCCATATTTTAAAGCATCAATCTGATGCATTTTGAGATGCATTTTTTGCCAACTAACAGTGTACTATTTCAATATGCACTCATTAAAGTTAATTTGACTGGCAAAACAATAATAAAAGTCATAATTTTTAAAGTCCAAAACGTTTTGGATACATTTTTACTTCTTCCAACCATATGTTAAATAAAGAGTGAATGTGGATTTACATATTGTAATAATATCATAATCCTACAATGAATCATTGTGAAAACTAAAATGTACTACTTTGGCCAGGTCATCATCAAAAAAGCGAATTAGTACATTCAAGATTTTGTCCATGTTGACATTAGCTGCTTTATTTACATTTATTAAAAACGTTGCATTGTTTATCTTTTCATATAGCTAGAGGTCTAGACTCTGGGACAAGGTCGTTATGTTTAAATACCTGCCATGCTGATTCCAAACAGACAGCTTTGTCAAGTTAGTTTGGGCTTCAGAGAGCTTTTACCATAGGCTTTTACAAATCATGTTCCGCTATGAACGTACACACATATTGTTTGTATCACGGTGGGTCAGTAAAGGCGCAGTTGCAGTCTTAACGGTAGCGGTCGTTGCTGGTAACATACTCGTATGACAGAGTGCACGGACCAAAGCTTTGTGATTAGCATCTAATGACTAGCTAGCACTGGCTGTGTCTCAAACTGCCTACTTGCACACTTCAAGCACTTAGTTTTAAGTATATAGTGTATAGTGTATATAACGCAAAAAGTCAGTGCACTGAAAGTTCCCGAAAGACCCCTAAAAACGGTCAAAAAGTTCAGTGTGGAACGATGGACACTACGCGCACTAAATAAGCGCCATCTTGACTATGCAGCGAAAAGGGGAGGGACCAGGGACGTCTACCGGCACTTGATTGGACGAACGTGTCACATGGGTCTGGCTTCTCCCGGATTTCACATCAGAGCATAATGGCGGCTCGTTCAGAATACGATCGCAAATTTTACAAAAATAGTTAACCAAAACGTGTTTCTGAAAACATTTTAAGGAAGAAATAGGCCATGCAGTGGCTGAATCTGTCTTCATTTCAGATCAACAAAGGTCAGTTTAAGAGATTTTCGTCAGATTTTCAGAGGCGACGGGGCGAGCCGACCACTCGTCATTAAGTGTTTTAACATAAGTGTTCCGTTTGGGACAACACTAACCATCCAAAGTGGGCACTACGACAGTAAGTGGTCAGTGCACATTAGCAGTATACTGACAGAAGTGTGCGGTTTGAGACACAGCTACTATCTTACCGCTGCTGCCGTCCAAAACATGTGCTGCAGAAGCAAGCACCCGGCTCCCTCAATTTGAGACACCAAATGCTAAACGGCTTCCCGTCTCCACCCTTTTCTTCTTGTCCTCTATTCATGCCCAGCGCCATTTCTTTTCTCAACTAAATCTTCCTGTATCTACATGCTCCAAGTTTGATAAACTTTGCCTCATTTTTTTTTTGCCGCGTTAACTTTCGGCAAAGACCCGCCCTACTTTGCATCTGATTGGCTAGAACTCGTTTCATTGGTTGGTGGAACTTCTTTCATTGGTTGGTGGAAGTTCAATGATTGGTTAAATCCATAGACAGTATGGTTAAATCCAGCGCATCAAAACAAATCCCATGTGGACTTTTTAATTTATTTATTTTTCTAAAATAGTCATACGCCAGAATTCGGGCACCAGGCCTGAGTACTTACACCCACCCCCTCTCCCCCCTTAAACATTTTCTCATTGAATCTACACGATTCACGTAGGTCACCTATTTTGGTTTAAAAAGGTGAGTGATTTTCATGTCTGATTGCAAAGCAGAATGTACAGAAAGCTTCATCCTATTTAGTCATTGAATCTTTTTACCTTCTTATCCTGTAGTCCCAAAAGTAAGGCAACAAATGGCTGACCTAGGCAAGTACACACTGTTTTACAGAGATGAGAAGTAACAAAGTACAAATACTTTGTTACTGTACTCAAGTAGATTTTTCAGATATTTTTACTTTACTATTATTTTTGTGCCGAATTTTTACTTTTACTCCTTACATTTTTAACACGAATATCGGTACTTTCTACTCCTTACATTTTACAAAATTGGCTTGTTACTATAGTTTTAAATAATTTCAGTGGAGTTACCGTTATTATTTTTGGCGTCCTCAATACCGAATTCAATATAATTGGATGGGAACATATGTTGCACTTGACACACCACTACAAGACGACTCAACAGATTCGGCGGCATTCATTCGTGGCAAATCATTGCGGCTTGATGGCAGCAATGTTAGCACATAGTAGTATGGATGGCGACTTAGAGATTCGGCAGACAAGCAGCAAGACATTCCCAATCATCATTGGCCTTATCTGAGAGAGATGTTTGAGATAGTAGGCATCAAGAAGGAGTTCTACGTCATCAGCCGAAACATTTGGTGTGTGCTAACCACTTTAGCTATTACCACATCAGCTAGCTGTTTCTCCAACTTCGGTCAGTACAAGGCAGGATTAGCTGGGAAACTTCTTCTAAACGTGGGTTAGGGTTAGAAGAAGACTTCCAACTTTTCGTGGAATGCCTGCAGACTAGGGACATGTAAGTAGTTCTATAGTGTTGTAGCAGTGTTTTGCCATTGAGAACAAGGTGGCTAGCAGCACTAGCTTCTAGCTAGTAGTCCTTACCTACCTACTGCGCATGTGCAACTCCCAACAAAGATGGGATAAAAGTGTGATGCCTCACTCTGTAGCTAAAAGAGAGAGCTCAACACATAGGGTCAAAAGAGGAACTGCAGCACAACAAAAATATGGTGTTTTTTCAAATTAAACCATGTAAACCTATTCTGGTACAACCTCAAAATACAATTATGAACCTAAAAATGAGCAGAAAATGGGCACTTTAAAAAAGAGAAACTGGATCTGTGAATTCTAACAGAATTACAATTGAATTCATATCTTGCTACTCAGTCATTAACCTGGAGTCCCAGTCTCTGTCACAATAATCATATATGTGATGTTTTAGGCCTATTGGCAGACATCCATTTAAAATGTAGGCAATGGCATATAAAGAGCCTTTTTTTCCCATGTCCACTGAAGTTTCACAGCTTGCACTCTAGTACTCTATTTGTTTGGTCCAGGTAGCTTTGCATAAAAAATGGTTGTCATTCACAAGGCCACTTTTACTTTTATACTTTAAGTACATTTCCAAGCCTGTACTTTGTTACTTTTACTTGAGTAAAGTTAAATCAGTTACCAGAGTATTTTTTAACACAAGTATCTGTACTTCTACTTGAGTATGGGAAGTGAGTACTTTTGTCATCTCTGCTGTTTTAGACAAACACACAAGTGTACACAGAACTAGGGATGATACTTACAGAGTAGCATAAACACACAATTCCAATTGACACAAAGATTGACAATGATTTAAGTAAGAAAGAATTAATGTGATAAGCTGGGAGGCAAATATTGACGGAGATGGAAATTGTGCATTTAGCAGGGGTTTGGCTATAATATGACAATATACTGAGGACACTATGTGTGAGTATGCTGCAAGAGTGTTTATGGTCATTTGTTTTTTTTCCGTTAACAGACATGAAATCAAGCCTCCTATGGCCCCATTAAAGCCTACAATACTCAAATTAAACCAACTCAATAGAGAGGACTTGAGAAAAATGGTGTCTTTCTCAAGAGGCTAAAATTCTTTTGATCATCCTTCATTTATATCCATAGACATGAGCCGAGCGAGAGCCACGACATGCTCCAAAGGTAGTGAGTTTGCAAGATTCTATCAGTTTATCCCTTCTGGGAAAAAAATACTGATCAGTTCAGATAATGATCAGTTCTGTATGAGTCAGATATTTAAATGATGGTTATTTCATTTCTGCTGTCGTTTATTGACTTAACAACTAGAGAGGAATGATTTTGCACAAAACATGTTGTGTAGAAGCAGTAACAAGTGATTAGACACGTATTCTAATGGATTGCCTTAGTCTTCCACAGTGCTGTTGGTAAAGAAAACCGGTAAAAATACAATGTTAGTGAGCTTTGGCTTAAATCAGTAAACAGTAACCATTGAATCAGTATCAATAAACTGCAAGTAATATCGAGTTGCACACACCGTCCCCACACACAATTTCATGCAGAAACAGAGAATGCATTGATATTCCACACCTGTATGACTCCTGACAGCTCCACAGCAAAACACTGTCTGAGGAATTGGACACAAGTTACTCTGACAGTACAATGGAGACACTGTTACAAAGCTGCTCTGGAGCAGCAAGGTTCCCATCAGCATGACCAGCAACAGTCAAATACACACGTGTACACAGTGCTTGTACACAGGTCGGTACACACACACACACACACACACACACACACACACACACACACACACACACACACACACACACACACACACACACACACACACACACACACACATAATAAAGGAAAACACAGATTTTTAAGTAAGTAATTTTTGCAACTTTCTGCAAAGATTATTTTCACAATTCACTGACTTTAGATGAGGTTCATATATTTACGTCCAGCACACACACAATTCAATACTGTCTTGTTTCGTACTGCATGCATAAAATAGGAGCACACTGACGTGACATGAACTGGATTTTATTCGCTCAAACCTGGAGCAACATGTAAAATGTGTCTCAGCTCATCGTTTACTCTAATTACACACTGAGCATGCGCAGCTTACAAATCATGACGTGCATCAATTGGCCAACAGAAAATCTTATACAAGTAATGCTTTTAACTAGTGCTGTTAGTTAAACGCGTTATTAACGGCAACCCCATTTTAATGGCGTCAATTTTTTTATCGCGAGATTAACGTTCTTTTTGGCCTAGCAAACTTTGTAGTCTCGGATCTAGCTTGACCGGAAACAAAACAACAGGCACGCCGCACACACTTGTTTGGGCTTGCGAGCCAGCCAAAGACTAGTAGGCTAATGTTAGGTTTTGAGTGGATGGCGAGTGCGAGACGCCGAAATGGATGCCAATAAGATTCTGAATGGAAAGTTTACTTTAAAAAAATTGTCAAATGGTTCCATTGACAAGACCAAAGTGATCTGTGTGTTTTGTCGTCGTGAACTGAGCTATCATCGCAGCACATCCAGTCTGAAATACCACTTGATGGCCAAGCACACAGCTGATGCGAATTCTCCGCTCCCTCGTCAAAGCCAGGCGACAAAAGCACAAAGCAAGCTGATCCACATTTCCATGTTGATAAGAGCGTTGAAATGAGAAAAAATAATGGGACAAAAAGAAATCAAGGGACATGTAGAATAGATAAAAATGTGCGATTAATTGCTTTTAATTGTGAGTGACATTAATGCGATTAATCGCGATTAAATATTTTAATTGTTTGACAGCACTACTTTTAACTTAAATCATGTATTATATTCAATGTGAATATTACAAATACCAAATTCAGGGCCTTCCAGCTTAATAAGCAGATGCAACTTCCAACTTTTGACTCAGTCCAATACAAATAACAATACACAACGATTAGCACTTCACAGCCACTCATCACTGTCACATTGCATGACAGACAGTGAACAGAGCTATTTACACAATCAGTGGAGCCATTTGTTAAATACAATAAGGACACATTGTTAGAGGGTATGTCTAAAACCCTGCTGAAACCTATGACATGGGAGGAGGAAGTATTAATATGATTTCACACATAAGGAAAATCAAGCAGTAGCACTGGAGGGGGCAATATTGACACAGCAAAGTAAACAGGTGCAATACTAACAGACTGCAATGACATTAGGGTTCAGTTGGGCAAAAAGACAAGCAGGAAAAATATGCTTTAACAACACTGCCCCCATCTGTTAAAGAACTTAACTGCAGCGCAACACATTTTCACTCTGGACATTTTGCAGCACCTGGACATCAAAGGATTTTGCTCAAAGGATCAGTGAGCCCTTTCATACCGATTATTCTTATGATATAACCAATCCATGTAAAAGTCTGAGGGAAAAGCTAGCTTTTGATTTCATGCCGTCAGGAGCAGATGTAGATGTCCATAATACTTCCTTTAAAAATCATCTGGAAAACATTAAGGGAGCGATGGGAGTGTGTGCACAGTAAGCATGATCTGGTTTGAAAATTAGCAACCTGAAAAAGAGTCTGTGTCTTGAGCAGCGGTTTTCAAATGGCCCCTCAGTGAAAAAAGACACAATATGGATGGGATTAAGTGAGACTTAAAGCCTTCTGCGGTGTAAAAGGGTCACTTTCAACATTAAGCTCTGAACATAATCTCTTCCTTTCCCATTTTTGCTCCAGGAACTCATCATGGAGTGTGAATGACCTCACTCAGGGAGAGATACAGGTGATGGCAGATAGGGAAGACAAAAATTCTGACTTGCTTATTTTCAGCAATGTCATAAATCAAGATGGGACTCACTATTGTGCTATTATGTATTTTTTCCGCTTTTTCTTTCTCCCTATCTCTGCTCCCTCTGTCTTGCTTCCTTATAGATGTAGGCCTTCTCATATCCCATCAATAACCTGTTAATGGGCTCCGGCTGTAAAATAATAGTTCCCGGCTGAAGAAGAACAGTGGGCAGATAAGGACAAGCTTCTGGCTTATGAGCCTGAGAGACAGAGAGCCTTTGATGAGCAGGAGGCTGGTGATGGAAAAGGGATGAGCGGTGTGGCACAAAGGGAAGTTTAGCAAGGTAGCAGAAGGGTCATGGGGTCAGATCTGACTAGAGTGAAGCTAATTTCCCATAATGGCAATCTACATCCACTATGGCCATCAATACAGAGGAGCCAGGAAGAGTTGATGAGGAAGACCAAGAGGATATTTTTTCGTATTCCTCTGATAAGGCAGGTGTTTTCCATCAGCTGTCTTTTGAAATTAAATGTTTTTGCTCTTTCACAGGTTCATATCCTTTGCTGATTCACAGTTTAATGCACCAGGAGTGATGCAAGGTTAAGCATGGGTCAGTTTGTCACCAGCTGTGCGTTGTCTCGATGACAGAGCCCTTGTGCCTGACATCACCACCGCCACATCACAGAGGCAACACCCTGGAGGGGGGTGTCTCCCTGTGTCAGCTGCTGTGTTGCTTCCTCAGCAAGTCAGTAGCTGTGATGCTTTCCAAGCACAGATCAGCATCCGTTCAACCTATTCATCACAGCCCACCAGACACACATATGGCTCCAGGCCCCTCTTCCCCTCCAGATCTGCAATCTCGGCATATTAACCGTATCAATTTTTTAACAATCCCACAGGGCAGCATTTTTAGGACTTGTTGAAATAATCATAAGGTGCTTGTTGGGTAATGCACTCTGTTTCAATGAGCGCACTGTGAGAAAAGAAGAGCTGGGAAACAGTGAAACAGAGGCAAGCCAAAAGAGACTGGTCATTATGTATGCATTGCGGCGAAACCAATCTTTGTTGAGCCTGTCCTCGATTGTTTTTAAAAGGATACTTCACTGGACGCAATCAAATTAGCAAGAACATCACTGATATGGGGTAATAACCCTAAATTGAATTTGTGCGCAGGCTAAAGTGTCACCTCTCTACAGAATCAATTGCTGTAAAGAGAAAAGGAGGACAGGAAGTGGGCATTTATAGTTAGCAGACCTTTAAAAAGTACACCAGAGATGCAGGCATGAGTGGGCTATTTTCACGCTCCGGAGCCCTGCCATAATGTGTGCCTACCGACTACTATGCTAGATGCAATCTATCCAATTATGCTAATTAATGTGAATTACCTTACAGCTCCCATCACTGAGAGTGAAATCCGGTCAGCTTTCCATTTCTGCATTTGCATGAATACAATTCTCTTTCATTGTTTGGGTGCTCTGGCAGCCTAGTGGCTGTGCTAACTGAACAGAGAGTATGACAACAACAAGCAATTAGCTAGACAGCCTCCTGTTAGCTCTGCCACTGGCTGGCACGGCTGTGTGCTGTGCTGGAGTGAGCCAAGGATGTTACTCTACTCAGCTACTGTCATTAGTGTACATATATATTGACATTTCATGCATTTTAAAAAATAAACCTAAGCAACTACCAGGGTCAAGGGTCAAAGCCTGATTGGGTTGGTGGTGTAGCACATTTTCCTCACTTCTGCTTCCTCAATAGTGCATTTAAGCACAAAAACAACAACCCCTTACAGACAACCCTCTTCACTGCTGCCGTGACACAACAGCTGTGCAGTGCCGTATGAGTAACATCAGGGAGAGGTTTCACAGAGAATGATCCATCATCTGACTACTAAGTCAGGATACAGCTACGCGTTACAGAGACAATGTTACTGCGTTGGGATGACAGTTTTGTCATGTGCTGTCCTTGTGGTTTCTTCCACAAATACTGTTCTCACGATAGGAAGTGTGTTGGCAAGACTACAAAGTGTAATTGTGTCTACTGATATGGGCACTTGCAGGAGTTATCCAGCAACGACACGGCTGATGTAAAGGAGGATTAGAGCCAGTCATTCCAGCAAGGGACCTGAAGACCCTGAATCATATTGACTCATTTTTTTATTCATTTATTTATGTCCACATGAAGAAAAATTGTACAGGGACACAAATATTACAGATGCAGTACAATACATACGCAAACCTTCTTAAGGGTATAAGTAGCAAAGTCTCCACCATATGTGGCAGCTACCAATAATAGCAGATATGGCACAGTACTTTGCAAGCTGTTTAGCCCTCTTTTTGGCCATCCCAAGTTGTTGCAGCCTTCTTAATACCAACCTGTGTGTGTGTGTGTGTCCTAGGCTAAATATGAAAACGAGTAGTCTGCACCTATAGCCTAGCTCTGAGATGGTGTTTAGGAGTGATTGGTATTTAACTACCTTGGTGTAGAAAGCCTCCTCCATGCTGGAATCAAAGGTGCAGGTTGAGGAAGACTTTGAAGAAGAATTGCTTTAGATCTTTTATACTACCAAATTAGTATACTATTCCTGCTCACGTTCTTTCGCCGCCGGCCATAGCTCGCTTCTGTCTCCAGGGAGGGCAAGACGGTTTCATGCAGGTAACCCAGCTGTTTGCGAAACCAGTCAGCTGTTGAAGCCTGTGTTAAAACTTGGGGATGAGGCCGTATCAGCGGGAACTTCCTCAGGACTCTTGCCACATATTTGAGGATTTGTAATCCAAAAGGTTTACCACTGTGGCTTTCCGCTGTAAAAACTCTGTTCTTGAAGAATATTCCATTAAGCAATATCGTGAGCGTTATGCACTTTACTGGATCGCTGGAGGAAACAAACTTCTGCTCGCGCTGCCGGCTCGCTGGTGTTTTTCACATGGATCTGGAAAGCCATCCAATGCTGTTCAGACAGCGGACGGATGTAGGCCTACTGCTGGAAGGCATGGTTTGTAAGCTCCTCTACCAGTAATGCTTGTTTGTGTGCACGCTTGATTGTCGCGATCAAACACAATATATCATATCTGCATCTATTACATTAACGATGGCAATTACAACGGGTGTGGTTGTTTCGATTTTACAAAAACAGTTGGTGTTAACCTGCACACCAACTGCAACCTGCCACCATCTTGGACCACACACACACACACACACACACACACACACACACACACACACACACACACACACACACACACACACACACACACACACACACACACACACACACACACACATAATTACACAACAACAACAACATTTGTAGGGTTTCTTTGCCCTAACTGGTAAAAAAAAAAAAAAAAATGGAAACTGCATTAATTTGTCAGCCCACAATCATGCCACTGCACTCAATATATTAATTAATTAATTAATTAACAAAGAATGAAAAAATAAGTCAGATTTAATGTTTACTGTTTTTCTCTGAAATTCACCTGCAACTCTTCAAAGCTGGTGGCACAGTTATATTACACTAAATTAAATAAGCTCCACAAAGCATGCAGTGTTTTTGTATCATCTTACAGTGTTACATGTGCAGACTATAGAATCAAACTAGACTCCAACTAATTCACTTAGTGCCCCAGTTAGCAGAGAGAAACTGAATCATTGTGTGAGCTACAATAGCCCATTACCCGTGAGTTAAAGAGCTCCATCAGTCCCCGACACCTCCTCCTCTTCCCTCCCGGTGAGAAGAGCGAGTTAGGCAGTGGATGCCACACAGCCAGTAATGAGCAGGCCGCAGGCCCATTTGTGCTGGGAGAGAATAGGTCCCTAATGAACCACTGAAGACACTTAGGTCCACTGAGTCAAGATTGAAAGGTGCCACTGATGGCCGATGGAAGGTTGTGTCAGCTCAACCAGAGGGTAGAAAAGGCGAAAAATAGCTCTTTTTAAATGATGGTCTTTTGGACGATAAAAGTTCTTTGTGAACTTTGTGGGTTTGCCAAAGTACGCTGAATCTATTTTTTGGCATGCTAAAAAAGCCTTTCATAGTTGACTACCTCCTTCTTCTTCATTAATATGAAAGGAATATCATCTACTATGAGATTCTTTTATTTACATTATGTTTCAGCTGCACACCGAATTGGAAAAGGGTGGTAATAAAATGTCGATCCCTCTTTCGACATGCCCAATTCCCTTCTTTTATTCACCGTCACTTGAGACGTTATCAAGCCTGCCCAGGCTATCTGTATCTTTTTTTATGATGACACAATTTCTTCTTCAAGCACCATTTCTAGAACTTTTGAGTCCGTGAGTTATGAATCCTCAGTTGCAACATCAACCACCACCATGCTTCCCGGTGTTGTAAATATATGAGGACGACTTCCACACCACACTCCCTGAGTCACAGCCGAAAAACTGCACTTCTAGCACTCTTCATCGAGGGCCTCACCTTAGCCTCAAGCTCTATTCCTCACATGTCTGGAAAAGGTCAAAGCTATGCTGTTTTACACGCTGAATTATATATTATATATAAAAAATATATTAAAAACACACTCCCATATCATAGAGTTGTAACCCTGTATAAACTCAACTTAAAGATGAGTAATGTCTTTTTACTCCCTGAGGCTACGTCTATACAGTATAAATAAGAATATGTATTTTGTCAACTTGTCTGGATGGGTAAGAGTTTAAACAGGGAGGGTTTATAACTTTCAAACTACTTGTCAAATTATTTTTGGGAGTATTCTCATTTGAACTGTTGTTTTGGCCAGTGAAGCCTTTGAAGGGGGAAGACTAATAGGCTCTGCAGGGCGTATTGTTTAACAGGCAGTGGCATTTCCCACTGCGGTAACTCGCATAGACGGGCGACACCCACCCATAGTTTGGACGGCCAGCATTGCGGGCAGCAGGAGGGACAGCATGGTATACCAGGGTGGATTGGAACCGCAGGTCAACTTCTTCAGACACAGAGCTGCAGGTAAAAAAATAAAAAAAACACAGACATCTGAGGAGGAGGAGGAAGACTGTTACAACACAGAACAGAACACAATAACTCCAGCAAAATAAGAAGATAAGTGGATAGAAGGAGGATTAGGAAGTGATAGAAACAGAGAGAGGTCTTTGTTTCAGCTTGCTTGCTCTCTCCAGTGGGTGGAGTTTGAGACAATGAGACAATCCAACATATTTCAAGTAAAGGCTATTTAAAATTCCAGAATATTTTTGGTGACTGGCAAATTTATCTGAAATCAGTCTGAAGGTAAACTATTTCAGTCCTTTTTTCTGGCCTACTCGGGGCTTTTCTCTTTCAGAAAGAGAGGGAGGTGTGATGACAAATGGGAACTTCCAAAGTTGACAGGAAACAGCCAACTCATACTCTGCTTTCCAGAGGGAAAACATAACTTTCAGTGAGTAGAGAGGGACAAAACTATCCCCTCCCTGTCTATTTCTACACATGAAATATTTATGAGATATTAGGTCACTATTTGTATCTTTATTTGTTGGGGAAAAGCTACTTGTATTTAAACTTTTGATACAACTCGAGGCACATGTTTTTTCATTGATTTGAAGTCATTATTTTACAGCCACCTATTATAAATAATTGGGTATAACAGTACAACAGCAAAGCTGAAAAGCAAATTCACTGTATCGGTTTCAGTGTCCATGTTTGCTTGTTGCATGTCTTCTAGGATTATTAATGCAAGGCTCTTTGGTGGATTTCAGGGCCCTTAATGACCACATGAGTCTATCACGTTAAAAACAAAAACAATTAGGTCACTGAAGAATCAATACAACAAAATAAAGTAATGGATTACCTAGATCGAGCAAGTTTCAAGTCACTGCAAGTTTTCATGTTGAACTGAAATGAATGGAACCAAATGCTACAATGCTGTGCATAATTGGATACACTGGATTAATTGGGTGCAAGTGTGTAGAGTACAAAAAGAAAAAGAGGAAGACAAAAACAGAGAAAGAGAAGAGAGGGGGAAGTTTTCTATTATGAATCAGAAGCATTTTAAGCAAATAGGGTATTTCTGCGTTATGAAACATAAGATAAAATAGACTTTATCAATCCCACACTGGGGAAATTCCTGTGCTACAGCAGCTCAAAAGAAAAAAATTGACACACATCAAAATAACACAAATACACATTAAATAGACATAGGAGAAAAAATATACAGAAAGTATTATAAGAAATAGAAAAAATAGATAATAGTTATAATAATAATAGTAATAATACAAACATATTTACACAATAAACACCCTTTTATAAACAGACAGTATATATACACAGATATATAGATGAGTAAAGTGCGGATGAATAGAAATGACATATTGCAGAGTTGGACGTGACACAGAGTTCTTTACCCAACTTTAAACATATCTAGAAGAAATCTACAGCCATTTGAGTTATTGGATATCTTCTCCAGATATCTGTATTGTGTTAGAATGTGCGAGACATAACCTTGAGCACAAAGGCATGTGAGCAACAATCTACCACCAGTGCAAACCAGTTGGCTTCCTGTCAATAACTGATATAGCATGACATACTTTCTTTTTTTACTCTCCTTTCCTTGTGGTAAGTTATCCATGTCTTCCTGTCTGCCCATACTCTCAATTCCTCTACAAATGCCCGGGAGGCAGCTGTCTGTGTCCTGAGAGAGTGTGTGAGAGCAGGATGAGGAATATTATGGTTGATAAAAGCTCTTGTGATTACCATCTTACAAACTATTCTGATCGTTTTGGTTTGTAGGAAAATGAGACAATCCTGGGCGAAAGTGTTGCTTTCAGCCTATTCATCTCAGTGTCTGTCCAGTGTCCCTGGGTCAGATTGGGTGTACATATAGTGGTGCTTTGCTCTCAGTGACAGTGTCTTTTTTTAAACTACCACTGGGAGTCAGAAAATTTCAAATCCTACATTTACAAATGGGAAAATTTAAGTAAAGCTAAACATGCAGTAGGTCTAGACAGTCAAGATGAACCACACACATCAACATTTTTTACAGCTACGCAAACTGCTGGTTGGTAAAAACCGGCATAGTGGTTGCTCAGTGTTAGAGGAGTGACTTGTAAACCACATGTTCTATCAAGACAAACGCCAGGTATCTGCAATATATCCAATGAACATTTTTAGTTTTTAGGTCTTCAAAGTTTCTACCCTTTTTTTTTTTTTTTTTTTACTTCTGTGGCTTTTAACAAACAACAAAATGGTGTATTACCACCACCATAGCCTAAAGAGTTTAGCCGAATGAGTTATGGCATTTAGTTTGGCATTTTCATCTATTTAAACTTTGTGACCACACAATGCTGTCGTTTACATATTTTTGTTTGTTTCTGTTGTTAAAGTGCTCATATTATGCTTATTTTCAGGTTCAGAATTGTATTTAGAGGTTGTACCAGGATAGGTTTACATGGTTTACATATTTTTGTTGTCCTGCACATTGCTGCAGCTCCTCTTTTCAGCCTGTGTGTTGAGCTCTCTGTTTTAGCTACAGAGTGAGGCATCTCACTTCTATTCCATTTTTGTTGGGAGTCGCACATGCGCAGTAGCTAGGTAAGGACTACTACCCAGTCAGAAGCAGAGTATGAGGGCGTGCCACGCTAGCAGCTAGGCATAGCATTATAACGTGTGTTACAAAGTGACACACGTTTGTCACGGAAGTAAAGGCTGGACTACAATAGAGCTGTTTGGAGCAGTTTGTGAACAGTGTTTTCTGTTGGAGATGGTAAGTGCCTTAAAGGTATAGTGGAGGATTTTCCCGAATTTTAGAAAAGAACCGCCCTCTGTACTTTTTGAAAAAATACACATGCGCAACACTCTGCCTGCTCCCGAGAGGGAACGCCTATTAAACGTGTGCACGAGAGTGCACTGTTTACAAGTTGCTGTCGGCATGGCTCATACAAGCCTACTTTCCAAAAGAAGATTTGCATTTTTTCACAAATTGAGATGTTTACCATGTGTGCGCGGTGCGTGACTTGTGCCAGGGCTAGCATCGCTAATCATAGCTTACATCAACTTTTACTAGCAGTGATTTTAAATGGATTTCTCCAAATAGCATGCCAAACTTTACCTGTGGAGTAGAAACTTCACGACTGAGGCATCAGTGGGAAGCCCAACCTGTGCTTTTAGCGCACGCCAGCGTGTGAAATATTCTCCCAAAAGCTTCAATGCTTCAATGAATGGCTGAAACCGTAGCTCAAGCTCACCACACATACACCTGAAAGCTAGGGACGTAAACGTACGACGGCCTTACGTAAACATATCACCAGAATGATTGACAACCAGGAGGACCAATAGTCTTGATGATCCACCCGGAAAAAGAAAATCCTCCACTATACCTTTAATAGTAAATAGTAAAGGAAAGGGAAAAAGCAAAAAAGCATAATATGAGCACTTTAAGAAAACTGCATTTACAACCAGTGATAGTGTTAAATGTAGTCATTTGAAACCGGAACAGAAAATTGTATTGTCTGTGGCAATACTAGAAAAATATAGCTCAGTTTTCCATATCCACACTGTCTTTCTTTTTAACACGTAGCCACCTTTTAATAATGCTTTCACATTTTCCACTTACTCAGCATTTACAGTAACAGCTGTGGGTGTTTCGCAACTTTGATCAACTGTGAACATCAAGGTTCAGAGTTGCTAAACCTTCAATGCTGTAACGTCCCACCAATCAACAAAAGTAAAACCTTATGGTTGAGAAGTTAAATGTCTACACAAATCCACAATTAAAAGTTAAGCAAACATAAGCAACAATATGTTTTGGACATAAATTCTTTGAAGTTGGAGAAGGCAGCTAACCAGTCGTGATGTTTTGGTGCAATGAATGATTTCAATATTGCTGTTAGCTGTAGTTCCACCTCAGGCCAGACCAAAAGGTTTTCCATGAGGCTCCATTTATGGCTAAAGCAGAGAGGATGTGGGCAGGAGTGTGGCTTCATCACTAAGTTTCCATAACCGCACACACACCATTTTCTCTCTGGACTTTGAGAAGGCTAGTCTGCTAGAGACCAACTGAAAAGACAGACTTGTAACACTATCTGAATTTACCCTCAGAGGCAGAGAATATGGGTTATTCACTGCACAGACATTCAAACATGGGGATAAATATTCAAAGAGGAAACGACCAAACACATATCACAGTTATCCTGTCCAAATGGACAAGATTTCTATAAAAGTATCTGTAAGCTCTCCTAACGATGGCATGAAAAGAAATCTGTGTTGTTCAGACACAAGGAAGCCATTAAAGGGTTTTTTACTGAATGACTCAAGTACTTTACCGACCCCATGCCAGCATGTAGATGCCCTTTTCTCCCTTTCATTTGACGATTTAACTTTAACGATTCAGTTCAATGTCAGAGATCAAAACAAGCTGACCACACTTGCAAGTCACAACACCTAAAAATATAATGATACAATAAACTTTAACTGTAAAAAGTTGTATTTTTCAAATATCTACGTTATCCATCACTATATTGCACCAATACATCAAAACTAGGCTCTTTATTCAGATTCCAATGCTGTTTATGGAATGAACGAATAATTGTGCTCTCTAAATTGAAGACCATTAAAATGGAAAGGAAACAGTCAGTGAAAGACCGACCGCATCTTCAAGAAATGTCAACAACACCTGTACTGTCTTTGGAAGCTACGACGACTGCAGGTCAACAAGTCAATACTCCAGTCATTTCATAACTGTTTCATCAAATCCACCCTCACCCTCTGACTGAGTTAAACAAATGTCCCCTCAACAGAATCATAAAGATGAGCGGGAAGATCACTGGACAACACCAGACCACTCTCACAACCATATTTGATGAACAGGCCATCAGGAAAAGTAAACTCATCATATCGGACCCCACCCATAATCTCAACAACCAGTACCATCTGTTACCTTCAGGGAGGAGATTCCGTTCCCTTCCCTACGATCCAAACGAGCCATGTCCACCTTTGTGCCAGCATCCATCAGACTATTGAACAAACAATAACCACCCCCCATCGATCGAACCAGACTTCAACCTATTCTCCCTACCCACCCCTCTACTCCTACCCTCAGGATTTTTAGTTTCTTTTAGTATTTAGCATTTATGTATTCTCTGGTATGATTAATACGGACTAGTCCTATGTATTGTTGGATGTTGTGTTTGAATGTGCCTGACCACAAACGAAGTTCCCTTACGGGAAAAATAAAGTTCTTTTGATTTTGATTTGATTTTGATTTGAAAGTCGGAATGTCTTGAATTTCTTTTAGTGATTTTTAGCTTTTTTTTGGGATGAATTTTTCTTTTCTTCTTTTTAGCACCATTTATCATACAGACATACAAAACAAATTCCACATATCACCCCCATATCATCAAATTTTCCGATGATACTGCACTGGTAGCTCTGATGAAGGAGGGGGAGGGGCTGACCTCTATGTGGAAACGGTGAATAATCTGGCAAAGTGGTGTGAGTTAAATGCCCTCATCCTCAATACACAGAAAACTCAGGAGATTATCTTCGGCACCTCTCATGACTGCCACATTACACCAATAACCATCCACAATCAAACCATAAAACAAAATTCATCTTTCAAATACCTTGGAGTGCATGTGGACAGTGACCTTTCCTGGACCTATCATGTAGACTATATCTGCAGCAAAGTACGGCAGAGAATCTACTTTTTAAGGAGACTTAGGTCATTCGGAGCGAGCAGCGAAATCCTGTTTCTTTTCTTTGTGTCAACAATTCAAAGCATCCTGCAGTATGGAGACGCAGTGTGGTTTGGGGGCCTCTCAGTTCATCTGAAGGCCAGGATTCTACGGCTCCTGAGGATTTGTTCCAAATTGGTGGGACGTTCAGTGGAGAACGTGTTCACTGAAAGCCACGTATTGCACACCGTCAGACTGGCTGACAACATCTCCCAGGACTCATCCCATGTGTTGCATGGGGAGTACCAACTCCTGCCCTCCGGGAGGCACTATAGGGTCTCAGACTGCAGAAAGAACAAATATAAACACTCATTTGTTCCTCTGTCAATATCTCTGCTGAATCAACACAGGAAAGCAAAGAAGTGATAGTTCCCCCCTATTTTTTACTTTTATCTATTTTTAGCTTTATTTATATATTTATGGCTATTTAAGACTACTCTTGCAGGGCAGGGCCCCCCTCATATTAATTAAGTATCTGTTTTATTGTTGCCTCTATGTTTTTAGCTTTTGTTTTTAGGTTGTTGTGGTGATTGTCGGAGCTTGTATTGAAAGACAAATTTCCGTGTACACGGACAATAAAGTGCTATCTATCAAAAACAACACATGCCAGGTAATGTCAAGTGGTGCATAGGAAGCTTTTGAGCCATAATCACCAGTGTATTTCATTTTGACACTGCGCTAAGGATTATTAAGCTTCTTACCGAGGTCAAAGGAAAGAGAAATTATTCTTGAAGTATCACAGAACATTAAGATTTACTATTTCGCCATGGTCATTGTACCATTGCAGTATTCTTTCAAGAAATCTGTGACAGTGGCTCTCTTAACAGTTTGTCATTTACTGACACTACTGTTCTTGAGTCCACTCCTCTCCTGGATGACAAGGCCATTCTTAAACACTAGTAATATAATAAATCTGACTGACCTTTTGGGCTAAAATGTCTCATTGGCATATGGCTGGCACCATTGTCAATCTCCTCAAACCATTGGGAACCATTCAACCCTTGACGATGGGGATATTTCCAATCTGGAAGACACCGGCCCCATCGAGGACCGAATCATGGGATGAACGTGAGCCTTTTAAATCCATATGGCAGCAGGGGTGAGAATTTAGCAAGCCATTTTAAGGGATGACTGAATTCACCTCATGCAGGGAAATGTTCCCCGTAGTAGTCTAGTCAATTAGTGCATTACGTGGTCAAATTATACATTAGCTTGTCAAACTGAAGAAAAAAGGAGCTCCATAAACGTCAAGAAAGCTTTATGGCTCAGACATATGAAAGTTTTACTTGCCAACTTTCTTTATAACTACTCAATCTCAAATGTACCATTTATAATAGGCCATGCATCAGTATCATACAGCAATTTAATAATAGGCAAGATAATGCAGTACTAGACTGTATATAGATCAGTATTCAATGTGACGGAAACTCCAACATCCTGTTTTTGCAAAGCCACAGGAGGCAATTAAGTGTAACCTTTATCTTATGGCAGCTTTGTTCAATAATATGGAGATGAAATTATACTATGAACTGCCAAACTGCAATCACGTCCCTGGCAAAAAATGCAGTAGAGCATCTTGCACATGTCAAAAAACCTAATTATGTCTCCACTATATCAGAAACCATTTCCTACACAAGTCAGAACAGTAAATACTACATCCTCCTACATTCCACAGGAAGCTGTACCTGCCAGCGGAGCACAGCTGCACTATCATGTGATAAGGGCAGCATCAGGCCAGGCAACATCCTCATTACAGCCTAAAGTACAGCATCTCCTATGTTAGTGGTTCCCAACCTTTTCTGTTTGACAAGTCTGGAAGAAAATAAGCATAGTGTGGCATGAATATGTTTTTTCTTCACTTTTCTACCCTGTTAATTATCTATTGACCCCTCAGATTTGTCTTGTGATCCTTTTTGGGTCTCAAACCTCGGGTTGGGAACCACAGTGACCTAGCCAATTCTGATACAGTTCATTCATTCACAAAAGAGAGAAAGAGAGAGAAGAAAGAAACATAGATCTACTTATTGTAATTTTAGTTCTATGGACTAAGTCATAGCCCTAAGTGAGGATTTATAACTACTAGCATGACCTTAATGCAAGATTCAGGATAAAATAGTCGCTTGCCAGTAACCGTAAACGCATAACAGTTACTTGTTTGTCCCTATTTTGAATTATGGAAGTTGCCTTACACAGATTAAATGCATTGATGCAGTGTTGACTTTTTGTCAAATGGGGGCGCAGTCCATTTCATTCATAGATTGTATTCGCTCCATCTGGGAAACAGTATACTGTATATCTTAGCAGGCCTATATGTATTGCTTTAAAACTACAAATAAAAATACCAGACATGACATATACATAGAGCCAGTGAACAGAGCCAACTATGTGAGCCAGTTACCCTACCCTGAGTTCATGGGGTTCTTCTGCTCCCCGCCAGCTGTTGCTCGTCTTTGAGAATAACCTAAGTTTAGTAACGTGCAGTTATCTTTTTATTAGCCTAACGTTAATGATATAATTTCTGTTAGCTCGTGCTCTGCTTTCAAACACAGTTTCTTAAGGCTTACCATGTTAGGAGGGCGAAACTTAGAAACCACCAACCATCCAGCGGCGGTGAATCTTTTCTTTGACCAGCACAGCCGTTGTTATTTTCCAGAGTAGTTCATTCCTCTTACAACAAACGCACGTTACTAGAACTGCTGCCCGGCACGATAACAGATTGTTTTGACGGTGGATAACGCTATAGGATGTGTTTTCAGAGTGTGGGGGTATGTTCCATTGATTTGGGACGGTTCTCTTCACAGAAACCACTCCTTGCGCTTTGTCCAGCAGTGATGTCATCCCTTGGGGAGAAAAGAGTCTCGACAGTCCCGACCCCCAGGTTAACCGTTTGTGAGCACACATCTACCTCGTTTTCTTTCCATGTACAGCGTTATAAAAGCAAGTAACGGTTATGGCACAATTATCTTATCTGTGGGCACTCGGAATTACTTTTTATGGTATGCTACCTGATAAGTCGTATTGATTTAGCATACGGTCCTCAAACGTATCACGGCAGCCTATGCCGTTAAATGAAACAGATTTAGTACCTTTACGTAGGCTAGCATAGCCCAGTCTGTTATATTTATAAAAGAATATGGCCTATGTGGATTTATAGGTTGCGGCGATTTGATTAATGCCATATTGTACAGGTTGCCTAGCATTAGCCTACTTAATTCATGCGATGGCTTGGATTTGTGGACATGCAGAAAATCAATTGGGAACTTGTGTGCAGTATAGGCCTACAGGAAAATATGGAAGTCTAAAAAAGATCGGGCCTTCGAGTTAGTTAGTAGGCTATCTCTATGAGAAACTTTCTCAAAACGAAGAATCTCAAAAAAATTAGAATCCTCAAAATAATGAGTTTATCTCAAAATAAAATAATGAGTCATAATATTAAAATAATAATATAATAATATTAATATTAAAATAATGAGTCATAATATTATAATATATATATATATATATATATATATATATATATATATATATATATATATATATATATATATATATATATATCATATATAATGATAATATATAATGATAATATTATCATTATTTTGAGAAGTCATTATTTAGAGATATACCGGCACACCGGAGTGCAGAGAATATAGAGAATATTTAGTAACGTTGTTAGGTGGTAGTAAATGTACAGTGTGGGTAATTTTGTCAATTTTTACATTTGTTTGATATATGCTGAAACAGCTCCTCAAGACCAACATTTGAGGCTGTGGTTCATAATTGCCATATGGGCTGAAACCTAGCTAAGTCTCATTAATTATAACACTTTAGATGAGTAATAAACAATAACTTGTTGAAAATAGCATGAATACATTAAAAGGCAGTCCGCAGTTATTTTTGTCAAATCAAATGTATCTTTAGGCTACCATGTCATGTGATTATGCTACTTCAGTACACAACAAACAAATATAACTGTGACCATACGGATGAACATTTAATATCTATATCACAGACGCCACCGCTGACTATCCCTGTAAAAATGTGGCCACAAATAAGCACATGACCATACGATTCAGCCATAGGTTCTAGTTTTTCTTCCCATTGGAAATGGGTTTCTTTAGAAAAAATATGTTACAGAATGTAGGAAAGAATTATATTGCTCACTCTTAAACAAACAGAGGTGTGGGTATGCACACAAGTTTTCTCTTTTTCTTAACTGTAAACTGTAAAAAGGCCTTACGTGCCTGTTTGTGCGCGCATGCGAGAGAGAGAGAGAGAGAGAGAGAGAGAGAGAGAGAGAGAGAGAGAGAGAGAGAAGGGGGTTAATGATTGCATACAGTGAAGGACAGAGAAGTAAAAACTCCTTTGTTTGGACAATGGAAGTAAACGTAACGTAGACCACGTGACTAAAACCAGGAAGGGAATAGAGTGTCAACAATAAAACGGTGAGGTGAGTTTGCGCTTCTTTCACAAACACTACAGTTGTCGTGGCGTCTCTGTTGGACATTTCTATTGATGTTATCAAAGGGGTTGTTCTAAACAAGGCATACTATACTGATAGCCAACATTTCATTTAGCGAATCGGCATGTTTTGTTTTTAGCAACGGCTAAGCAGCTAACCGAGGTTTGCTAACGTAGCTAGCTAACTTGTCATGTCAACCTCCCCAAAAAAGATAAAGATGGAGGTGATAATTGTTGTTGTAATGCTATTCATCTAACGTTTATTTTCTATAGTATGTGGTAACGTTACTGAACTGAAAATAGAATTGCCATTATTTTCTCTAATCTTATCTTGAAATGAAAGCATAATATAACATTGTACTTCTAGGCTAGCCTGTGGCCGTCTAGGCAACCCCAATAGCTACTGATCAAGTCTGTAGTTACTGTCCACGCCACCATGTTAAGGTTGTGTTCTGTTTGTGTAAAAGGTAGAGATGGCTTCTTCAGACTGGCACCTGTCTTTGAAGCTGGCGAATCGTCCCAAATCCACCTTCCACTTCCCAGACATGATGCCAGGGGATGTTCCACCTGGAGGATACAGAATCGCTACTTTAAAACAACTTGTTGCAGCACAGACCCCAGATTCCATCCCAGATCCTGAACTAATAGGTGTGTTACACCTGCTGTGACCGTTGACCACAATGTTAGCTGTGAATGAAATGTTTCTGTTTGTGTGCTGTCAACGTATGTTGAATACCTATTGTTATTTGTCCTAAAAATGTTCTATCTCTGTTCCTGTATCAGAGCTGGTCCACTGTGGGCGGAAACTTAAGGACGACCTAACTCTGGATGCCTGTGGGATTCAACCAGGATCCACCTTACACATCCTCAAAAAGACTTGGCCAGAGCCAGGGAGCAGCGCAGGTCTGTCTGTTTGTCATTTTCAGTATGTATTTTATGTAATTTTAGCTGTAGGATACTGTAAGTAGAGCTGGGCAATATATCGATATTATATCGTGATATGAGAGTAGATATCGTCTTAGATTTTGGATATCGTAATAACGTAGTGTTGTCTTTTCCTGGTTTTAAAGGCTGCATTACAGTAAAGTGATGTCATTTTCTGAACTTACCAGACTGTTCTAGCTGTTCTATTATTTGCCTTTACCCACTTAGTCATTATATCCACATTACTGATGATTATTTATCAAAAATCACATTGTTTAAATATTTTGTGAAAGCACCAATAGTCAAGACTACAATATCGTTGCGGTATCGATATCAAGGTATTCGGTCAAAGATATCGTGATATTTGATTTTCTCCATATCGCCCAGCCCTAACTGTAAGTGAGACTGAAAGTCTTAATGTGTGTGTGTGTGTGTGTGTGTGTGTGTGTGTGTGTGTGTTTATTTTCTAGAGCCTGTGAACAGAGCAACTGCAGCCAGGGAGTTCAGGGTGTTTCATGCTGCTCTTCACTCTCTCAACTCTGCCTACAGAGACTCAGTGAGTAGAAAACACACGCACGCACGCACGCACGCACGCACGCAGCAGCAGCAGGCACAACACTGCCCATGGTAACAACCCTCTCTGCTCCAAAGAGTTTAAATTATGTCTTTTATGTTAATAGAATGGATCAAATTTGTATTAATAACCTTTTTTGGACCGTCTTTGATACGATATATCGAACTTCTGTTACAACTGGAGGGCATAGGTTTAGGTCTTGTGTAGTTTTGTTTTCTTCTATTCAGATACATTCAGACCTGACTTCACAGTATATCTGACCTCTTGTGTTCAGATTTAACTTCTCTTCTGATTTAATTATATATGTAGGGAAACTGGGACTGTTGCCTAATACATATTTGAACATTTAGGCTACATTTACATTGCTGCGTTTTGGTTTTTAAGAGGAGTTTTGAGCCAAAAGCGATTTCTGTGCACACGTTTTTAGCTCCAGTAGAAAAGCTAATCTCCGTTTTTAAACTAACACACCCAAACCCCATATCTCATCTCCATTCTTGTATACTGGGCATAAACAGGAGGCAGCGTGTACTCCACCGGTTGCTGGTAGTAGCTTAGTCTCAGAGAACGAGACATCATGACCATAAGACCCAGTCAGGTGGTGAAACTTTGGCATCATCATTTGCGGCCGTTGAGAATGCACCACAACCCCTCAGATTCCAAACCAAAACGGGTCAGAAGTGATCTCAAATGTCTCCGGTTTAGAGGCTCTGAAACGCCAGAGCAGTGGGAATGCGAGTTGTAAACGTAGCAAAAAAAGATACAGTATTTGTTTTTAAACCAAAACATAGCAATTTAATTGTAGCCTTACACTTGGCCATAAAGCTGGAGAAGAGGGTAGGTGGGATATGGAGTTCATCCTCTCTGCAATCTAGTCTCTAGTGTGTGAGTTATGTGACATTGAACGTTTGCAATAGGGTTTGGAAGCTTTCTTATGGCTTACACACAGTAAAAAGTTAATTAGGTTGTCTTTCACTGCCGAATGTAGGAATTCATTGGAGTGTTTGCACTAGTGTGTTTGGCTGACCCCTCACACCCCGGACACAAACTCTTTGAGCTACTCCCCTCTGGCAGGAGGCTGAGGTCCATCAGGACCAAAACCTCACGTCACAAGGACAGCTTTTTCTCCTCCGCCACTAGCCTTATTAACAAGGCCCGGAAACCACCCTGACTCTCTCCACACCCACCTCTGGCTCTACATGCCACTGTACTTAATCTGCTCTTTTTATCTTAATTGTTACTCTTATTTTATTACATCCTGTGTGTGTATATATACACATATATTTATATATTTATACTTATATTGTCTGTTCTGTTAACCTGTTTGTTTAACTTATTTTTAGATAATGTGTGACATGCACCTACGACACCAAAACAAATTCCTTGTATGTGTAAAAAATGTACTTGACAATAAAGCTTTTCTGATTCTGATTCTGATTCTAGGGCTGGGCGATATGGAGAAAATCAAATATCACGATAGTTGTGACCAAATACCTCGATATCGATACCGCAACGATATTGTCGTTTTTTACTTATTGGTGCTTTCACAAAATATTTACACAATGAGATTTTTTATAAATAATCATCAGTAATGTGGATATAATGACTAAGTGTATAAAGGCAAATAATAGAACAGTTACAACAGTCTGGTAAGTTCAGAAAATTACATAACTTTACTGTAATGCAGCCTTTAAAACCAGGAAGTGACAATAACTGTCATATTACGATATCGCAATATCAAAAATCTAAGACGATATCTAGTCTCATATCACGATTTCGATATAATATCGATATATTTCCCAGCTCTAGTTTGCACTCTACTCATTTTTGGACACACGCATCCTTGACCTGGAGACTATTTGGCTTGGGTGTTTGGATTTTTCTCTACAGTCACTTGGGTGCCGTCACACCTGTGTTCACAGCTGTTTATCTCTGATTGAATCACCCTAGATCCATTTCAGTGTATGTGTGTGTGTGCATGCAGGACCCTGGGCCGCTACGAGCTGGTCAAAGATTAGCCTCAACAGGAACAGGTTTAGCTATTAAAGGCTGGCAGCTTTCCATGGTGTAAACCTAGTAGGTACAAACAGTTGAGGAAGGGATAGTTCAGATGGAAATTGGCATATTTTTCTGACATAAACTGGTACTCACTTATCTTGATATTGATCCATGGATGTTGGTACAGATGTGGAAGGAGATACGTGTCAGCACCAGTTTGGGTCGGGTGAAAAAAAAAAAAACTTTTTAAATCACAACACAGCAGTCAAACAACATGTTAACCATCCTCAATCTATTCTGATCTGTAATGGAAGGATTTTATTTGCTGAGTGATACAGAAATGATTCTGAAACAAACAGCAGAATCAAACATGTGTACACACCATCGATGTAATATGTTGTTGACGGTTAAAATGAGCACTGGCATATCTTTATCCAAAGTATCTGCAGATTAACGTCTATACGATCGCCACCAGTAAATATCTCACGCAACCTAATGTCAAATCTGGAATGCACACTAATCATGTATATGGTTAAATAAGTATTGCTTTAGTGATGTAAATATTACTCAATTACTGGCCGCTAGTATTTCTGCAACTATTTCTACCGCCACTAGGTTACTATTAATCCTTCTTCTACTGATGCTGCTATATTTAAAAATGGGACCTACTGTCTTTTCCCCTCACATAGGTATATAAAATGCTGACAAATAAAGAGTCTCTGGATCAGATCATCGTGGCTACACCAGGGCTCAGGTCAGACCCAGTCGCCCTAGGTAAGACCTGCTGAGTTTTATTAAAGGTGCTGTAGGTAGGATTGTGAAGATCCAGATTTATTACCAGTTTCATATAGTTCTACTGGAACATAGGGTCAGTTTCAGCAAATATGACAGAAAGTTAGTTTTATAAGTCTTACCTGCTGCATCTTTAATGCTGTTATGCCATCTCATTGTACCAGGCAAATATGTAAATGGTAACATTTCCCCTCACGCCCTTTTTATCTGTTCAGGGGTGCTCCAAGACAAAGATCTCTTCGTGCAGTTCACAGACCCTAACATGCTGGACGTGTGAGTGTGGCTTTTCTTTTGTTATTGGCTCTGATGTGACGCATTAATAATCAGTC
The DNA here is from genome assembly GCF_004354835.1 of Perca flavescens. Lineage (NCBI taxonomy): Eukaryota > Metazoa > Chordata > Actinopteri > Perciformes > Percidae > Perca > Perca flavescens. The sequence goes on from NC_041331.1 coordinate 32,929,252, forward strand.
CAGCACAGACACACGAGTGGAAGGGCATTTAAATCTGCATCTATACTTTTCTGTCGGTTTCGTAGATTGATCAGTTCACACCCAGCCCTCGTCAACGCCATCATCCTGGTCCTCCACTCTGTGGCAGGCAGCATGCCCGCTCAGTCCAGTGCCAGCTCTTCTCGCAACGTCTCTGCCAGTTCTTACAGTGATATGCCAGGTGAGCAAGGACGATGGCGCAGTAAAAATGAAATCTATGACAAGCAAGAGAGGAACGCTTATAGTAATAAAGAATTGTTGTTGACAAACTCCAGATATTAACATAACTGATCTGAGGCAGACAATAGTTTAAAGTGATGGTTAGGAGTAATTTCAACCTAGGATCCTTTGCACCATGACCTTATTAAAATTATTATACCTTATTTCAATAACACTTGCCTGCTGGCTTCTGCTCTCTGCTGCTGCTACTGCTACCGGCAGTTAGACGAGTGCTTAGGGACGTCTACAATTACAACACCGAAAAGAGATACAACAGAAATATTTATTAATTTAATGATTAAATAAGGTAGTGTTTCCAAACTTACCTCAATTATGACTTGTCTCCTGCTAGTTGTACTACAGAACTTACTTTTAAGTATAAGTTAAATTATTAAATATTTTTGTTGTATCTCTTTTCGGTGATGTAATTTGTAGACATCCCTAAGCACTCGTCTTACTGCGGTAGCAGCAGAGACGAGAAGCCAACCGGCAAGTGTTATTTAAATAAACTCCTGGTGTACTTACAAACTTTCAATTCCATCGTTTTATGAGTGCATAACCTATTTGTACTACTGTAGATGTTTGGTATCATTTCGGGCATTATTAGTGGGGTAATGTACAAGATACACTCTTGGATCCATTAGCGTCTGCACTAAGCTATTCAGCTGATAACGCTAACTCTCCCAATGTTCGATCCAGGTGAAAAAAAAAGCTTCTGGGGGTTTGTTTGGCTCGAGGTCATGGTGCAAAGGACCCTAGGGTGATGTTACTCTGAACCATCACTTTAATATTTTGATACAATGCAACAGATAACTACTGGCAGTATAGTAAAGTGTACCTTTACTAAACTGCCAGTAAAAAAAAATATGTAGCAATTTTGAACATAAAAATAGTTTTCGATCAGTTTTTGTTGCGTTTTCACTACAAATGTACAAATCCTTTTTATCCGGCAGGGGGCTTCATGTTTGAGGGCATGTCTGACGATGAGGAAGATTTCCAGTCTGTGAGTCACTCTGCTTGATACTCAACATCAGATATCATATACAGGAAAACTGATGATGCGAGGCCATCTTTCTGTGTCTGATTGTGTGTAACAGGGGAGCCCAGCAGGTCCCTCCAACCGAGCGGGAGGCTCATCAGGATTGCGACCAGTTTCTCTGAGCCACAGTGGAGCAACGGGCCCTCGGCCAATAACGCAGAGCGAGCTGGCGACAGCTTTGGCCCTCGCCAGCACTCCTGACAGCAGTGCGGTTACTCCAACAACTTCAAGCCAGGTGAGATGTATTTCCATTTAGAAAAAGATACACAGACGCATGTTTATTCTTTTACTACTTACTTAACAGATACTGTAGAATTGACGCAAGATTAAAGTATGACACGTTAAAGATATTACTTATGTATTGAAAACATGATCTCTGACACATTGTTGCAGGTGAATACATTGATCTTTTGATTTTCTTGTCTGCCTTTGATATAGGCGGACCCCTCCAGTGGCGTAGCCCCTATGCCAGCAGGGACTCCAGTCAGTAACGATCTCTTCAGCCAGGCTCTACAGCAAGCTCTGCAAGCCTCCAACATGTCTGCTCTACAGGTGGGGATGTAAACTCGTAGACTAAATCCCACATATACAATTCATGAAGGAGATGTACTTTGAAATATCAAATCATGTTTAAAAGACCCATATTATGCTTTTTGGCTTTTCCCCTTTCCTTTGTTGTGTTATATATCTTTTTTTGTGCATGTTATAGGTTTATAAAGTGAAAAAGCCCAAAGTCCACCCCAAAGGGACTCTCTGTAACTAAAACAGAGAGCTCAACACACAGGGTGAAAAGAGGAGCTGCAGCAATGTGCAGGACAACAAATATATGGTGTTTTCTGAAAATTAAATCATGTAAACTTATTCTGGTACAACCTCTAAATACAATTATGACCTGAAAATGCATAATAATATGAGCACTTTAAATGGTAACTGGCCTGTATTTTTGGTGGTATCAGTGTAAAGTATACACTGCTGCTGTGAAGTTGTTTATGCAGAGCTTAAACGAGGCAGGAGTAAAAATGATTGGTGCTTATTCAGTGAATGTGTTTTTGTTTTGCTAGGGCCGCTGGCAGTCCCAGATGCAGCAGCTCAGGGACATGGGGATCCAGGATGAGGAGCTAATGCTGAGGGCGCTGCAGGCCACAGATGGTGACATCCAGGCTGCCCTGGAGCTCATATTTGCTGGAGGCCCAGGACTCTGAGCCCGTACCCCACGGACAAAGCCTTTTCTAGAGGAGAGAAAGCAGAACAAAGCTTGTCATTGTGCTGCCCAGACATAATAAATTATGGCTTTACAGACATAAAATATATAGATTCTTTGTATTATTGCACTGTTTACGCCATTTAAATACTGTACAGTATCACATCTGAGTTCCACAAACGTTATGCCAGCTTTTTTCTCATTGATGTGACTAGACTTGTAATAAATGTAATAATGCTTACCTCATCATCTCCTGAGCCTGTCTTCCTGTTATTTAATAGGTGACATTGATCGTAACATACTGCATTGGTCTAGTCCGTCTAAATTAAATTTTTCTCGTGTGTTTGCTTCTTGATTGTATAAACATAATTATAAAAGTTTTGGGTTGCAGTATTAAAATATGGGCCTCATATAGTGCTCTAAAAACCATACTGTATTTACCCAACCTGTGTAGTTCATATATTTGTACACTAGATGGCAATGCAGTAGTTTATTTCTATCCAGACGGGACTGTTGGTCACAAGTCACCCTAGCAGACATACTGCTTATTTATTTGCTCTTTCTTCCTCTCCTAAATTTCAAGTCCTGCTTTTGATTTGCCCTCTGTTGAACAGTGTTTCATAAATGGTTGTTTTATTTGAAGTTGTGGGTTTTCATATATTTCTTTTGAAAGGCAATATGCTTAGGCAGCCAGTAACATAAAAAGGAAGTTGCACAGATAAGGTGATAGCTGTATTAACATCCACTGAGATGTTGCTGTGCTTGTTGGAGCATTGTTAACCATTAGTTGAGCACCCCCTTTCTCTCTCCCCCCCACAGCCTTATTATAGAAGGCTACATTTGCTTTGTCTCGCTGTCTCCCGTCAGGGTATTTTAGGGGAGGACATATTGCGTGCCCCCCTCTGCTACCTACAGTTTTCCATCTACAGTAATTGCCCTGCTTAGTTTTATTACTGCATCTGTGACTGTGACAGCTCAATCAGTGGATTGCCCTTTCATGAGCACAGCACCCAAACAGCGCTTTGTGTCCGTCTGTCCCCATTACCGTTTTATATGCATGCACACCTGCGGGCAATTTTCCCCTCCAATTGGCTCCAAGGGTATTTAAAAAAATAAAGCATTTCCACTGTGCTGAAGGAACCAGTGTCATAGTTCCAACAAAACAATAGTGAATGAAAGTTTTATTGTCTTTCTAGCAAATAAAAAAAAAAAAAAGACTGCCTGTCTAGATAAACGAGTGGAATTTTAAACCCAGCCGGAGTAATGTTGAATAGTTTTGCATTGATTTCCATTAAGACATGTTTTTCTGTTGCTAGTAAGCTGTGAAGTCAGTCCGTGGAATGTGTTGCACGCACTTTACAGTAGTGTATTGTTTCTGTTTACTGTTATTATGCCAAGCCTTTCGTCACAAGCATCATAACTGCAGCTTTCAGGACATTCTAAACGATTTACTGTGGAAAATCATGTGAAGTTGTCATGGAGACACTCAATGGTGTGCGAAATGCCGTCACATATGGTATAAAAAGCAATTATTGCAAACCATATTTAGGTCCCTTTTGTTAGTCAGCTGTGAGAGAAGTATTGACAATATGTAATCTCTTGCCTGATATTATTATTAAATCCTATATATCCACCCTTATGTCAAAAAAGAACTGAAATTGCAATACACTTCATGAACTGAAAAGTATTGTTTGCACCTGTCGACTCTTTCAAAACCTCTTCATCATTGTAAGACCTGGCTAAAAAACGATTTATTCTGCTAAAATTATAGGAATAAAGATGACAGGGTAGCAAAATATCTTCAACACAACAATCCAACACTTGAGAGAGAGGTGAATCTTTAGAGGTTTTTCTTTTTTTTTTAATGGCAGCTGTATTTCACCTGCTGGTGGCACACTCCGTCACAAGTGAACCACCAACTTTGAAGATCTCAGAGGGAGCAGAATTAATTAAAAAAACACACTGTTATTTCTCTTTTTCTTTCTATTTCCACCTATCATTTTTTAGATAAATATAGTCCGTCTTCATTGAGCTCTGCCACAGTTATCAGAGGGTGCCTAAGCCACACTTGCCAAGCCAAAAAGGTTTTGAATAGCTGCGCAACTGTGTTATTTCCATTTTTATGTGTTACCAAATGACACTGTGGTGGATGCATATCTGTGAGAAAAATAAAAGCCCTCTTCTGAGCAGGAAAATGGCTTAAACAACTGGAAATATGACTTCCTAATGAATCAAGCCTGGAGCTTTGAAGCTGGCACAAATCTGCCCAATTACTCCCACGGTGACCTGGGATTCAGGTAATGAGCAAGGTTCTGCAGCGTGCCATTATAGGCAAATGTTAAACCAGTAGAAATCATCAATGCCAGAGCTTTTGAAATGATGTAAAAGCTCCTCTAATCAAGCCTTCACAGACAAGCAGAACAATACTCTCACTATTCTCTCCAGATGAAATCCTCCGACCTGGCAGAGGAGGAGGAAAGGAAAGAGTTGGTATAATGCCCTCCGTCCGCTTTTGTCTTTCTGAAAGGAGGCAACTCATGTGTTATTAACATAAGGTCTGTTACCTGAGATTGCTTTCTGTCTGGCGTGACTGAGCGGAATATGAAATGAGCTTCTGATGGACACAAGGCCATTCTATCCCCTTGTGGGCCATTCATTTCTTTCAAGCCATGCTTTTATTCTTCCCCTTCAGCACTCTTTTTGTCCACAAAAGCGTCTTTGATGCAATTTATCCCAGGTGCTTTAACCCTTGATGGAGCTTCTATAGAGGAAAATAGAGCTGCTACAGAGGAAGAGGCAAAGATCAGCACAAACCACTGGGAGAAACTTTAAATAGCAACTTTTCTGTCTGAAGGTGTGGATTTGATTGGAACAGGTGATATGAAAGAAGAAAAAAAACTACTGAACCTAAAATGACATTTGAAATTGAAATTTGCAGAAGTAATTTGGTGCATAAACGTGTGTAGACATTGCTGGGTATTGAAAAATGTCTATTTTTTTGGGCTTCTCTGCCTAATAGAACAGCTAGGTGAGAAAGGGGAGAGAGAGGGGGAAGACATGCAGGAAATTGTCACAGGTCAGACTCGAACTCTGGACCTCTGTGTCGAGGTACAAACCCCTATGTCCATGTGCACCTGCTCTACCCACTGAGCAAACCCAGGCCACTGTCTTATCATTTTCAATGTAGAAATGTGCATGGCCATTTCACAAGAACAGTGGCCAAATAGCTAACAAAATGGTGCAATAATGTGTATTGTATTATAAAAAATGTCCACTATTACAAACAGACGAATGTTGCTGCAAACTGTTTCACTGTCAGAGCCACATAGACAAGTCCTTGACTTGAGGTGGCTGTGAATGTTCCGTTCCCTTTCCTCAACTCCCTGCCTTTGCTCTGCCAGATGTTTTGTTGCCAAAATGTGCTGTGTAAAAAAGGTTTTTTGCTGTCACAATGCAACTGTTCTGAAAGGGATTTTAGGGTAAGGGATTAGGTATTTCACTGTTAAAATTGCCTTCAACAGAACTGACTGCTGGACTCTGAGCAGTTTGATTTACATGTAGCAGTATCACCTCAGTGGGTGTGATAGCTTACTACTCACGAAAGTGTTGTAGTGATGTGTCTAGCTGAAAAGTATCCACAATCACAGAAAAGAATGCAGTGCAAAAAGTACAATTTATGCATGGATAATATGATAGAAGCAAATAAAAAAAATCACACCATTGTTGTTGTAGTAGTAGCAAAGCATCCATAAAACATGGATTTGCTGGTATTAATAGAGTTATGTAATTCGGAACTAATCATAGGGAAAATAGATACATTGTTCAGTTGATAGTTAAAATATTTGCTAACTTTTTGTCAGTGCTCAGAAGGTCATCTGAATACGCAACCATGTAAAATGTATCTATGGGCAAGCATACAATTCAACAAATATAGAGAATTAAGTTTTCAACAATTAATTAAAATGAAATTAATATTACTTGGCTTTAAATTGGACCTTTTTTTAATTATTTATTTTACACCTTTTCTATAATTAATGCCCAACCAGAGGGTTCTTCCAGGAAATTCTTAGAAAATGATTGTCCTCTAAATCTGTTACTAACTTGAGGCAAAGACTTTCTTCAAATGCCAAGAATCGTATAAGATTTACACTTCATTAAATTGACAGTGTGCAAAGGTGTGATTGCTGGAAGCAGGAAATATGGATAGGAAATATGGACTAGCAAGCTTTAGACTACACATCAAGCAAATGCTTCTGGAATGAAAAACGGAGTGAAAAAATAATATTACAGGACTCTGCTACAAAGTGGATCAATAGAGGACAACAAGTGCTGGAGTACTGGCTTGGTAATCGCTCCAGCTTTCTGTCCTTGACTCAAACAAGGGTCGCTCTCTTATTTGTCATAGGACTTCACCATGGTAACTGGTGCTGGCGAAGATACAGGAAGGGGCTAGATTTCCTTTGCTAAATAATTATGTGTTTGAATAAAAAAAAAAAAGATCACTGAAACATTATATCACACTTTAACTCATAAACCCAATTTTATTTATTTTTTAACCTTGATGCCTCTATGTCCCCATACAATACATTCAGTATATACATTTGGCCATGAGGGACTGTACAGAGATATGTTATAGTAGTGCATACATACGTGGCACGAAAATGTACACAAAGGAAACTCATACATGCCACTTTACCTCAGTAAAGTGATCCACACGGGGCAAGTCAATGGCTGATGGTTGCTTACACACACACACACACACACACACACACACACACACACACAAGACACTTCTGAGAGAAGAGAAGGGCTCTTTCAGGTTCTCATAATAGAAATATACGAATGTGAGTGTGTCTGCTGATTGCAGCAAATCCCTCCCCGTCAGAACACCTTCCCCTCTGTCTCCCGCTTATTCTCATTTTCCCTTTTTTTCCAAAGCTAAGGCCTCTCTCTAGGCAGTGTGGACATCATATGCAGGCTCTTTCCTATAGTGGAGTAATACTCATCAGCAGCAGTAACTAAATAAAGAGCCTCACTGTCAACATTTCATCACTTAGACAGGGAACATTTAGAACATAAAGGATACATCACACATATAGTTTATTTCATTTGCATTTCTTCTTAGGATATATTCTCTCAAGGAAATACATAGGTCCAAATCGACAACATGCTATTTCTTAATAAAGCTGCAGAGGTTGTCTTGTCACACGAACAGACACCCTCATATGGCATACTTAATCTGAGGACTGCAACATCTGTCTGCTAACTTACGGCACCAACAAAATAAACATCTGTTATACATCCCACTTTCTGCAATCTATTATCTTTAACTAATCAGGTCATTTTGCTGATTACATCTCTTCCTGGTGGACATTTTGTACCATCATATTGGTCATAAACATTTGGTGGAGGCACACACTCCAATCATTTTTCCTTCAATGACTGCAGTTCAGAGTTGCATAGCACACAGAGCGTATATATAGCCAAAGCCAAAATGTATTTGACTTAGTATATAAAGTGGTCATGCTCGCTTAAGTCAGTTTCTAATTCCTTAGTGTCAGTCATTTTCAGCTTGGACCAAAGCCCCCCTCCCCAAATTTCCATTTTTACTTGGATTTGGTCATTTAACCACAGAATTTTGCAACTCATAAGACTGACAAAGGTTTCCTCTGAAGAGGCAGTTTGTCACAAATCATTAGACTCAGCTTCTTGTAACTGGTCAGCGATATTTAATGCTGCTGTGGGCTGAAATATTATTGGTTCTGTTACAATAAACTACAGAGAGCAGACCACAAGACAGACATGACATTTCTAGGAGTTGCTGAAATAAAATGTGGTTAATGAAAAAATACAAGAAGAAATTTAAATGTCATGGGGCTGAATTCTAGTTTCTTGAGTTCAGGGAGAAAAAAAAAAAAAAGGTACTGACAACCAAAGAGGTTCAAGCAAGGGCTGCCAGTTTGTACCAGCAGGGTCAAAAACACACCGGAACTCAGAAAGTCTGTGCACAAATTCTCGTGTGCATACATATACCGTACACATGTTGGACATGTTGGACACATGCATGCTCACTCACATTCACACATGAATAAACATCTGGTAGTGAAGGGTAGATGATAGAGAGATTTTAATGCCAAGTGGAAGCATGACAGAATGAAGGTAGGTGTTTTTTCTGGTTCGGACAGGCTGCGCTGCGATTGGTCCGAGGAAGAATATGTGATCGTCTCTCACGCGATGCTTGACAACCCCGTTGGTCAGGAGACGCCATGACTCACGTCTCAGAGTCAGGCCACCGAGGCAAACGTGCATTTAGCGGAACTTGAAACAACAAAAATGCAAAGCACCACAGTAAAAGAGGCTGGAGTAGTCCCAAAAAACACGATCACATCGGCACAGAACAATGAGGGCGAGGGGGCCGATGGGCCATCACAAAGGAGTAACACATCAGTAATAATTACCCCAGAATAAATTACAGTCACAGAACAATCGTTAAAAGCAGAACTGGAAATCAGCTGATCTAGCGGACTGATTTGACCCATGCATTATAAGGCATTAACCAAACATTTGTTACTGACATCACACAGTATCATATTAGTGACTATACATACAATTGCTGATCTGGAAAATCTGCTTGTGTTTTCATAAAAAAAAAAAAAAAAAACTTGGATTAACTTTATTCAAAAAAATCATATTACTAAAACCGATGATGCAATTTTAAGGGAATTGGGAATGTTGAAGGGAGAACAGATCGATGTCTGCAATCCCATTGTACCTATTGATCTGCAGATGGGCGAATGAAATTGATTTTCTGAGGTAGACAATGAAGACATATTTCATTCTCCCGATGCAAAGCCATTCTAAGGAGGGGTAGCGGGGCTAATTTGGTCCATTTGGACAGTCTCTGGTCTCTAGCCTCAGCCAATTGTACTGTGTCAGATGGGTTGACCCATCCATCATGATCTCCTGCCTGTCTCACCACTATGGTACTTACACACTGTCATTGGTGTGATACACCCACTCAGTGATGGATAGCAGACAGCATGCACTATGACAAGATAGAGAGATCAGTCTGCACTGCTCACAGTCCTGCTATTCCCATGCAGCTGGGGACACACCATTCATACAAGGCCAGTTTATTCAATATCCTGACCACTGTATGGGGCCCATGAGGACAATTTACCTCAACATGCCTCATAAATGTCTCTTCCCTTACACAGCTCTTACAATCTTCAAGTCCCCTTACGAACAATTACAGTATCAACAGAGCCTAACCAAATGAGCAAAGTCAAACAAACTTGTCCATACCCAATTTTTCATGATGTGCACTCTTTTCAGAAAAAGGTACAACATATTATAATAAAAAGGTACACCCCAGTGACAAATGTTACATTGTTGTACCTTTCTTTTTCTTTGAGTGTTAAGTGCTAAGGGAAATCAGCTCAAGAATCAATGAAATGATGTTCAACAGATAGTCAGTCTGTGATGTAATGAAGTTGGTGTTTGTCATAAATACAATAAAATAAAATAATAAAGACTTCTGCAACACTGAGTCTGTATTTGTAAGATAGTATGCAGTAGGCCTTCAAAAACAGGTCTGGAATCTGTTGGCCAGTGAGGTGAGTCAGGATCAGCAGTTTTGGGATGCCACTGTTCATCTTCCCATGAGCTTAATGGGCTCTGTCCAGAGGGACAGGAAGCTTGGAGCCACAGGGTGGCCCAGTGGGTACTGCGGGGGCCGACGCCTGCAGGGGACCCAGAGCACTATAGTGTCCTGATGGCTACAGGGTAGAGCAAGGACATGTGTTCGGCACCCTTGATGGGCAGCTTGCGGCTGGAGTAGAAATGGATTATCTCAGGCACGCTGTCAAAAGGGCAGCTGTTCTGGCCCAGGATGTACTTGTTCTCCTTCGTCCGCGACAGCTTCATGTGCATGAAGCCCTGGCTGCTTCTGGGGACAGAAGAAGACAAGAGAGAGGGGCCGAAAACATTTTGTTAGTTAACATAAAAACAAGACCAGGAGTCTGCATTTGACATCATATATTCTGAAGTGTCAATTTCCATCTTGAATAGCATGGAAATAAATTCTTTGTGTAAAACAAGGTGAAACAAGAGGCAATAGCGACACTAACGGTTCTGACCTAATGCTAATGTCAGCATCATGGATATATTAAAGTTATAGTGCGTAGTTTCTGTAGTAAGTAATGACAACAAAACTGTTGGCGCGTCCACATGATACAAGCCTTCCGTGATCGCGCACAGCCCCCACCCCTTCTCCACGCAGTTGCTAGTAGCCAAGGAGGACACGGAGGATTAAAAAAAAACATGATGGACTCTTCTGAAGAGGTAATTATCTTCACTTGAATTCAGCGCGGGAAAGTCGCCGGATGACACAATTTTCTGAACATAGCCATACTGAGAAATACAGAGAGAGTTGTGTGGAGCTGATAGTCTTAATTAGCTTTGTAGCAACTCATTTGGTAATGGCTTGAATGTAACGGACGTTCATTAATATCAAAAAGTTGCACAGTAAAGCTTTAAGAGAGCTGGACACGGCACTGCCACTAAACCTCACTGCCAACTTGTCCCAGTGGCCATGAAAAAAGTCCCCGGTGACCCACATACAACGTTAATAAAAGACACTTCTGTAAAACCTTTGACAGGACACCCTGACCGGCAACGAAGATCAAGTATTAGTCTTTGCATTAGTAACTTTTAAAACATGGACATTTTAAATTTGTAAATCTTTCCCAGAGCTTTAAAAAGTTACTTTCATGTGTGTGATTTCATAGCAATGTAAAGTCTAAGCGCCAAGCAGGGTCGCACAGGTGGGGCCAGTGGAAGAAACACTAATGCACATGTGCAGTGGACCACACAATGTGGAACCAAACCCAGAAAACTTGCTGCTTTTTTTGTCAATGTCGCCATCTTATTTCCTATAGTGCTAAACACAAAGTAGAGCTGAGGCTGATGGGAATGTAATTCGTTTTGCAGGTTTTCATAAACTAAAGTATTGGGAAAATTTTATTTTTTACCTGATGGTAGCACTATAGGAAAGGACCCATCATATGGGAACCATGAATGCCTCAACCAACTTTTGTGCCAATCCATCATGTAGATGTTGAGATATTTCACTGGATAAATAAAAACTTTGACCTGCTGGTGGCGAAAATGACAAGTACTGTTAGAGTATCACGAAAGTCAATGGGATTCATCCTGGGGGAACCATGGACATGTGTACCAAATTTCATCGCGATCCATCGAAAAGTTGTTGAGCTATTTCAGTCTTGACTAAAGTGGTGGACCAACCAACCGTCACTGCTGTGCCTGGAGCCATGTCGATTGCATGGCTAAAAACCAATTTAAAGAGAAAAGTATGTCAGAAGCCTGAATATATGGGAACTCAAGAGATCAGCCCTCCTTGACAGCTCCTTTCTCATTTACTCCTGCAGTACTTGCTCCCTACAGTACGTGACAATGTTCTGAAAGCCGGATTACCCTTTGATAACTTTGACGCTGTCTGGGGAGGAGACTAAAAGGCAGGTTGCTTAAGGTGCTGGGTTTCACATGCAGAGCATAAGGATGAGGCTAATGAACCCCCAGGATAAATCACTTAAGCTACAGCAATAAAAGCACAGCAAATTAAAAGCTCCCTGTGTGTTTCTTGGGGCTTTCGATCAATACATTTTACAGCTTGCCAGTAATCTTCTGCTTTAAAATAGAAAATTACTTTTTTGGAGTTAAGTGATGCAAACAATAAGCTTTAGTAAGGGACTGATACAAAACTAATGACCCCTATATCCTGCTGTAAATATACTGTTTTGATAATTTGTCTTTACAAAAATGCATTAGCATAATAGTTTTTTCAATCAGCAGCTAATGCTTCTTGCAAGTTATGATTGCTGTAGGCTCAAATACGATGCACTCATATTGCTGCAAGTGGGCATTATGACCTGTCGTCCACATAATGTGCAGCAGTTCATTCCAGCTCACTAAACTCCCACATACTCTACTTTATATTGGTTACTTCCCTAATCTGAAATGTAACCCCTGTTGCTGAAATGCAAATAATGAAAAACATGGCCAAAAGAAGCATAATAACAGAAGTTTTCCATTACACTGGAGGAAAAAGAGGAGAAACCCCAGGGATTACCATTTCTCACTAACTCTGGCTGTGGCAAGCAGTCAAACACATCAGGTAAGCTTGAGAGCTCAGGCCCAATTGACTCATGGAGTCAGTAAGTGTTATCTGCAATATTCATTCTGTCACAGATGGTGTAGAATATGACTCTCGTGAGGACTGTACACAAGCAGGATAAGTCTGTGCAAGGTGTTAAGTAGAAGAGATATTATTTATTCTCATTACCAACAAAACTAGGATGTGGCAACATCATTTTGACAGACAGACATAAGCATGCATCTCTGTTTTGATAAGATACAGTGGAAACAGGGTGGTCAAGAGTGTTGATGACTCTGAGCCATGCTCCTCTTTTCCATGTAAATTTGTTTTTGTTTACTGACTATTATATGGGTTTGTGAAAAGGCAGGCAGACAAATGAAGCAACTAAAATCAACAAAAGCCATATTTTTGAGGTCACTGAATATATGCCCACTATAAATGAATACCCACTGTAAATGTACGCCCATTATGTGTGATGAACAGAAGCAAGAAGTTGGCTTTAGGCACCTTATATGTAAGGCAAGTCCATTCTTTACTTATCTCGTAATTGCATATGCCTGCGGATGTGTTCTCTCCCTGATGCGCAGAGAGAAACTGGCACAGAGATATCACTATAGTGGAAAAGAGCTTAGAATGTACAGGGTTAAATAAAGGGACATCCATCAAGAATAAGAATAAACAGATATAGTGATTCCTTCCTGTGAGGTTATGTTTTATGTCAACAGATGAGACCAATCCTTTTCTTTATATTAGTGTGATTATTATGGTTATTACAGAAAATGAGAATCCTTTGCAGCGTATACGGCAGATGATGGAGAATATTTCAAATGTATTAACATACTTTTTTATAGGTGAGCTGAGGTAGAAAGCTGCAGGCTTGCTGGTCTATAAAACGTAAAAAGTAAACACAATTATCAGACCATCACCTCTATTGCCTATAGATTTATCAGTGTCATTAACAAGTTCATCATGATTTGAGGAGAGCTGGACAAATGTCTCTCACCAGTCACCACAGGTCTACAGTTCTACCATTCTGCAAGTGGTGCCAGGAGAGCTCATTTTAAAATAAATCTTCCCTGCAAAGTGCATTTGATGAGTCTTCATGTGGAGCGCTGGGAGACTGGCGTTAGGTTACACAGAGCCACACTTAAAAGGCAAACACATCAATAGCATCATTTTTAGATTCCCAACTGATTTTCCAGTCAGTGTTCATGGCTGCTTATCACTTTACAGTCCTGCAGAGACAGAAACCAGGACAACAGAGCTATATGGCAGGGATGTTGATAAAATGAATATGGGGCTATTTTTGAGAAGACAGGCCTTTGTGGTGTTATCATATGCATGTGTTTGAAGGTTTCTGTTGTCTAATCTGGATGAATCTCACAAGGGAGGTCCGCCATCCTTGTTAATTGAGGTTTATGACTTTGATTTGAACCCTGTAGTCCTCAGAGCAGGAACAGCCAGACAGCAATCACAGCTTATCTCCACCTTCAGCATATTGGATTGCTCCATGAATGATGCTGTCAGTGTTATGAATCTGTGGCACCAGAAAAGGAAAATCCATCCGCCAAAAGCTAATAATCCCTGGCAGAAGTGATGACCTTTTTAACCATTACTGGGCATCAGATATCCTGTTTATATCATATGAGCACAAATTGAATGAGTCTACCTGGGATGAGCCAAACCATTCGGCAATACACAATTGATGAAAAAAAGGATGTAGTTAGTGATGTGAAGCAGGCCAAGAAGTTTAAGAAACAAAATCTGCCATCTATATCCAATGTGGTTAATGGACCATAGATCACTGAAAAACGTGGCTTTGATTGGTTAAAATAAGCAGCAAAGTCAGATTAATATTGTTTTTGTGTTCTACACAGGTCATTTTTCTCGTCTGCGCCACATAAAGGATATCTGATTCTTTTTCTGTCTAAACAAAATAAATAAAAAAAACACCATAAAACCATGATGTGCCTTTGGAAGAGGAGTTAAATTGCAGATGCAAAGACATTTTGGTTGCTTTTTCAATTGGCTATTTAGTTTCCCCTCGTTCGTGTTGTGGCATCAAACAGGTTCTGTTAGATAAGATTTTCTCCTTTCACTAACAATGTCTCTTCTCAGCCAGTGGAACATGCGGTGCAGAGTTCTCTCTCTCTCTCTCTCTCTCTCTCTCTCTCTCTCTCTCTCTCTCTGAGAAACAGGATGATACTGTGCTCTGACAGACTTGTGAAGGGTTTAATATGTTTCAAACACCTTGAAGGGTTTCTCGTCACAGACAGAAAAAAAGAAGGGTGGAGGGGTAGTGGGAGAGGGGCAGGTGAACAGAAGAAAGAGGTTAGGAGGGCAAAACAGACTGAAAATGCTTTCCGTCAGGCCAGAGGACTCTTGAGGCTGGAGGTCTTAGCGACGTCTGTCTTTATCAATAATGCATTACACATGCGTGCCACCTCATGCCCTTATACATTTTTCAGCAACCTCAGACATGGAGGATCCTCACCTTGGGTTTCTACTCATTTTCAGTGGCAGCAGGGGAGACGGGCTCGTGTGAGCAGGCTAAACTCAGAGAAACCTCTACCTGCAGTGTGGTGGCACCTGTCATTCCCACCAATCAGCCTGCTGGCTGTTTTCTAGGCTTAATCTGATTGATGCCAAAGGCAAAACATATAACATTCTGTGACAGCCAGGAGCTGACTTACACAAGCAAAAAGCTGCAAGAAACATTCTCTATGTGAATGTTTTTACCCTCTTTCTCCTTCTGCAGGAGCTTTCCTGCCAGCTATTTAGCTAGCAAATGCTACAGTTGGCTACGTTACTACAACAATACATCTTACCACTCCAAGACAAAGAAAACAAATTCTTTCTAATCTTTTCACTTATGACACAGACCAAGAACAGACTGAGGTCCAACATGACAGTCACCTCTGTGATGTACATTGAATCTCCACTACAAGACCTGGCAGCAATTATTCAGTCCACATACCAGCATCACGGTTTCCATTAGAAATAATACTTACTGGTGAGTGCAATTTAATAGTGATACAATCATCTTGCTACAGATTCAACTGTACAACACAAAGTGCTTAAAACTCATTACGATCTCTTAAACTAAAAAGCTCATGGCCGAAGACTATATGCATTTTTCCCCATGTGGCCACTGGCATGAAAGGTTTGAAGAAGTTTAAAACATTTTTTCACCACACACTAAATCAAACAAAACTTTTACTTTAGATGCACTATCTTATTACTGCCTGTTTGACTTTAATATGTGAACAAAATATTCAGCCATACAGGTTTCAGCACTTTGCCAGTGCCTTCTGGTCTTCCTCGCCAAAAATTTTCATTCAATATAAAGCCCCCAGCATTAAGTAAGCACATTTCCATAATAATAATAATAATAATAATAATAGGTTCATGCTCCAAAATTGAAATGGTTTATTGGAAGTGTATTAATCAAATTCACTCCCTGAATTATCACTCCTTAAATCATCATCCGCCAATAGCAAAAAATGTTTTGTTCTATCTACATTGGAGATATGGAGCTCTGTGGTGAATATAAGCTTTGTGTGTGTGTGTGTGTGTGTGTGTGTGTGTGTGTGTCTGTTTGTGAATGTGCGTGTGTGTGTGTGTGTGGTTCTGAACAATATATTCTGGCCTTCGTTTGCACTTTATAGCTATTGATTATGTATCCTCTGTTGGCTGCCTTGGATGTCCCTTTTGGCCATAGCTTTTTTGAGTACTAAATAATGTATTCCTACTCAGTGCTATCTAAAGTGATATTATTACATTCACATCCCTTTTATCTCCAAGGAAAATTCAATTGGCCTGAAAATCTTTTTCAGTAACTTTACATTCCGGATAATTAAAAGACTAAGGCTTCTTAAAAAATAATAATAGTCTATAGAAGTCAACCAGTCATACATGCATCTGGTCTTTTTAAATTGTCTGTCAGAATGTCAGTGTAGCAGGTCTGTAGCTTTGCAGTTAGTAAGTTCTTTTTTTTAAATGAGTAAGGCAGAAAAAAACACGCAGTCACACAAGCATAAGCAGATGATCAGTAACTGAGAGAGGACATTAGACAGATAGTCACCTATACTAGCATGAAGATAATTATAGCAGGGAAATGCATTATGTTTCCCTGCCAAGACATATAAGCCTCCAGCAAGATGACCAATAACAAAGGCTAATCAACGTTTCTTAGCATATTATAGTTTTATCTAACATGACGTCGCCTTGGAGATTTCTCTAAATGTCAAATGGTTGAACCTGCCTTGAAATGTAAAATGGACTGTATATAGGGTAAATGTGAATAGACCATTTGGAAGCAAAGATACTAGGTTTTTAAAGCTGATGGCTCAAGCTAAATTACCAAAGTTGACTTTGGCAAGTTTTCAAAGGGCTACACATTTCTGGTTATGATTCTGTCACCTGGTACTTGCACCTGGCAGTGAAAATCATTCACTGCCAAAACCCATCGAAGGCACACATTACCGTCAAAAGAATGTGATGTGACTTCACCACAGGCCTTCAAGCAGAGGTAACCTCTACCAAATGTCAGACTAGCCTAAACCAATCAGATTGGCTCGTTTGAACCCTGTGTTGGATGCGGCAGGGATCAGGGGGCGCAGATGAAGGGCAACATTAACTGTGTTGTGGGCACATCAGCAAATGAAGGAGCCGACCTGTCAGAGGGGTTACAGGGGGGAGGTGGAGGACAAGGGGCGGGCAGGATGCAAGTGGAAGATAGAGGTCTGAAAGGTGAAAATTATTACCATATTGAAAAGGCAGAGTCAGCAGACTATTGGGGCACAGGTATACGAGGACCTTTGTAAGCAAGATGTTAGATTGGTCCACAATGTGTACTCCACCGGAAAGCATGTGTAGCTGCTACACTTCTGTGGCTCCACGAGTCTCTGGTGTTTGTTTTGACACAGACAGTCGGAATGTGTGTATCTGATAACACTGTTTGTGGCTTGTTATTTAGGAAAAGAAAGCGTTGTCCTTACTTAAGGGAGAGGGAGTAGTCGTTCTTGCAGGTCTCGCTGTTTCTCACCAGGTAGCTGGCCTCCTTACACAGCCGGAGCAGAGACTCTGCATCTGTTCGGCTGATTGCTCCATGGTACCAGCTACAGTGAACGATAGGAAAATAGTGATGAGAGAGAAGAGGAACAAAGGAAGGGTTATAATGAGCAGAAAACTGAACAAAGGAAATGAAACACCTAATGTCAAATCTGCTCATGAAGGGCCAAAGTGGTGTATTTGAAATAAATTGCAGTCATAACAAAGCAACCCCGAGATCTGACTCACAACTGGCTTTCCAGGGGCATGGTGGGGTCAATTCGTTCCCCGAGAGAGGAACTGCAGTGGTCTAGTGAAGTCATTTTGGTGTTGACCAGACAGCCACTGGAGTGTCGCTGCAGCGGGCGGGTTTTCCCCTCCTTGGTAGGCGACATTCGAGACTTCTCCACGCCATCAAACTGGACTGTAATAAAAGGAAAATGCAACAGCTGAAACATTTTATTCGGGAAGAAAACAATGGGTATTTTTAAAAAAGTGAGACCCTTCACAGGTATGATAATAATACAACATAGTCCTGTCTGTATACTTCAGTTAGACTTCAGGTTAAGGTCACTTGGAAAAGCTAGTGTGCTTAACAGGAAGTAGACATTTTGAAATATATCTAAACTAGAACAGAGCAATGAGGTGTGTGTGGGAACAGAAATTCTCTCACTCACACACACACACACACACACACACACACACACACACACACACACACACACACACACACACACACACACACACACACACACACACACACACACACAGTGTCACTTTGTGTAACTCATCCAACTGAAAGACATGTACATACAGTGGAGGAGGCATAGATCAATCCTTCCACACTGTGCACACATCCCAGTAACACAAAGTAAACACACATGCCTACATCCTCCAAACAACTCAAACAACCACAAATCTGTAAATACACCCACATATATTACAGTATGTGTGAACATGTATATTCTTTAACTACACACAAACATATGTGCAGAGTCATGCAAACTTCGAAAAGTCATATGCAAAAATACGCACCCCCGCGCACAAACCCACTCACAGGTACTGCAAGTTAAACATTAAACTGCCTTTTCAAAACTCTCACGGTCAACATGGACATGATAAGCTGTCTTGGCAACTTCACAGGGAAGTGTTTGATGATATGTGGGGGCTGGAGGTGACCTGTGCTCATGACGTGACTGGTGGAGGTCACTGAGCAGCTTCACAGCCAATCAGGACACGGGAAAATATTTACCTTTATCCACAAAAGCTAACATGAGAGCAGAAGAGAACTAATTTCCACAAGGCCGAATGAAAGTGAATTCTGAGTAATGGAGGCCAAAATAATGAAACATTGGACGGTGGAGGTTGGAGTCACAGTGTGGTTATCTCTGTGTGTGTGTACATGTGTGTTTTAGCCATTTTCCCTCTGTCATCCATCGCTATAATTGATGTCATAGCACCCTTGGCTCTGGAAAGACCCATTTAGAGCCACTGATACGCCTCTCAAGCAATAACAGCAACAAGTATATGACAAGCTTTAACTGGAGATGGCTGCTTAGAGGGCTTAGGATCAACACATCAAAGCTGAGACTTTCAAGGAAGGAGTTAATGTAGTATGAAGCTCACAGCCAGTGCCTCTGATCGTTGCATCTGTCTTTGCAGCTCTCGGTAATGGCCATTCTCACGTCTAGTGTTTAATTACCTGGGCTGAACATGGTAGGTACTTTACAGACAGACAGGCACTGTGATCTTGACGTGTCGATGGAGATGGGTCTGTCTAGACTTTGTATTCCAGTCAGAGGATTCCATTACACTTACAGTTTGTGAGCTCGCCAAGTGTTCCTGTTCCAGACTGAGCGGGAGGGCTGACAGTATCAATCAATCAATTTAGGCAAAGTGAGACAACATCATGTCAACAAATTTCATTAAGCTTGTGGTCACCTCAAAGTGGGGCTAAACAGAAAACCTGTTTAGCCCCACTTTCTGTAGATACTGTAAATATAACAATACATTTGTTGACACATCATAAAGCTTACAAAATGTAATATATAGTTATAGATTAACCCAGTGGTTCTAAGTTTGTTTGGCTTGTGGCCGCTTACTAAAAAAAAAAACAGTGTCTGGTTACAAATTTGTGTAGCAGAACTTTCCTACCCCATCAATCATCTCACGGCCCCTCAGATTTATCTTTTGACCCTCTGGCAGGGGTGCCACCCCTAGGTTGGGAACCACAAGATTCAACAACCGAATTGTACATTAAGTAGTTAAAACTAGCTCCATGTCACATGCTACAACAGTAAAATGCTGCTTACACATTTTTGCAAATCAAATATTTTTCCTTAAGTAACGGATCTGACTACATCTTCCACCACTGACTGTGATGGAATATGATCCAACAGGTAAGGGTATTGAGACAGAGTGCTGCTGTTTCAGCTCTGACCACCAGGGGTTCCCCCTCATCTCCACTCAGCTGCAGGTTGAACTTGCCGGCCTTGAGCTCACTGATGCATTTCCCTAAACATAAACTCATGGAAATGATTATTCCAAATGACTCCGCCTACCGTTGTTATCTTGGCCTCTGCACTTTTGTTCGTTATAGGGCTATGGCCGAGTCTTAAAATGACAGCCAAATTGTAATGCTGCATGACGGCTGGGTAAACTGTGGCTCTAACCTCAGACCTGTGGAAGACTATGAGCTGTAGCTGAACTTCCACAGGGTATGATGCTTGGACCGTTGGCAGTCAAATGATGTGCCTGTGTTGCATGTAAGTCCACATGTCAACAGACATCATTAGTTCTCTACTTTTTCAGTCCATTTGAACCACATGCTGACTGGGAATACAGTGCGAGTAGGATGAACATACAGTATATGTGTAAGGGTGAGAAATAGCGTTTCCATGGAAACTGACCAAGGGAATGAGGGAGATGCATGTTTGCCCGGGCTCATCCCTGTCAACGCTGACAGATGACAAGATGAAGACGCGGCCAATTGCTCTCTCTCCCTCCTTCGCTTTCAATTTCTCTCTTCCTGTTTGCATTTGTCCTCTTTTTCTCCCCCTCACCTTTTCTTTTGATCTTTCTATCTCAAACACTTCAGTCCTGTCTCTCTATGTCTGTGGGTCTTTTCCTCTGTGTTTTTGTTTGTCAAGGACAGAAAAAGATAGTGGGAAATGGACTGTGGAGGAATGTCTGCGTGTCTAATAGGAAAAAAAGAGAGAAAGAGCAGTAGCAGCTTTGATCTGTTATGTCCACTGTTTCTGATGGTCCTAATGCAGGGCTATCAGTCAGTGATTATGTCTGATCCTGCATCAAAATTGTTTAACTTTATCTCTGTACAGCATATGTCCATATACAAGTTGGATGAAATATGCACTTTGAACATAACATGGCTGCAAAAGCTATCTGCTAGTGTTGCATAAGGATGAATGTTGCTGTCTTGGATTTCCCACACAGTCCATCTCTCAGTCTATCTACAGCCCACTCAGCCATCCGCCTGACCTTAGCTTTTCACATTTTCTCCATTCTTCTAGCGCACCCACTAATTCCTATACTTCCCCAGATTCAACACAATCAGCGCTTTATTTGACCTTGATTAAACACTTTTTTCACTCCACCTCCTAGCAAGGGTTGAGTGGCTATTCTCAGAGGAGCTCACCCCATCAACCTTCCCCGTCAGAGCTGAGTCTTTTCTACGGGCAGAGTGCATCGTTCTACAAAAAGAGTATTACCCTAAAGGGAGAGCGTCCAAACTAAACAAAAGCTATCATTTTATTTGCTCAAAAGCAAATGAACCCATGTCTGCTTTGATTGCGAGCCATCTCACTAACACTACAGCTTCAAATTGTTGTGGAATTATGTTTTAAGGCTGAATATCAATGCAAGAGAGCTAAACCCATTCCCTTTTCATTCTCTGGTGCACACAGACGAGAGGGTGAAGGACACACACACACCCACCCACCCACCCACCCACCCACCCACCCACCACACACACACACACACACACACACACACACACACACACACACACACACACACACACACACACACACACACACACACACACACACACACACACACACACACACCGTCCCATACACGCACAAAGACACATAAGTAAATGTGCAGGGGCATCTGTGTGTGTTATCAGTATTGTTGCTTGTAAAGCACAGCAAATGGAATCTGTGTATCAGATTGAACTGTCAGTCAGATGGTGACTGATGGCTGAATGGCCTGCCCCCCTCAAACACACAGCTTCCTTTAGAGAGCTCTATAAAACCCAGAGGAGGGAGAGTGATAAACAGAGGTCAAAATGACATTTCCATGATTACACTGCAATGTAATTCAGAACAGCAAAGCACAATACACTAGACAAAATAATGCCATGAGATCATGAAGAGAGAGACTTAATAGTGGCCATCAAATGCCACAGAACTAAACTTGTCAATGACCACAATATTCCAAACAAATAAAGTAAGAGAAACACCAAAGATGTAGTTACAATAACGTCCATGAGGCTTCTGAACAACCTGACTACACCCCTCTCTCCTCTGCACACATTCCTGAGGAAATTTCTCTAATTAAGCTGGCTAATTAATTCTCATTTACTAACGGTACTCCTATCAAAAAGGATGACTAGTCTGAGGGGTAAAGTGTGCTATCGACTGCCATATTGTGAGGTGAAAATTAACTCTTCCAGCCAGGACGTATGAAATGATTAACAGGTCTGCATCTCATTAGAATGCACTGCACACTGAAAATAGTGTTTAGCGTGGTATGACACCCCAGTAACTGGCAGCTTTAAAAATCACTCACTTTTATGTTGATATCAATTATCTGCATCAGGAACTCAAATAATGCTTTGTTGGACAGCTTGTAAGAATATATTTTTAGCGCATTGCTGCTAAATCTAGAAGTTAATCTCTGATGATTCCACAATCTAGAAATATGCTTTATTCTTTTACATTTCAAGACAAAGGAGTGACCCTTAAAAGCTAAATATGGACATTTTTAAATTAGTTTTTTTTTTTTTTTAAGTCTTTTAAGATTAGATGAAGGAGAAGGTAAGATAAATGCTTTAGTGTGTATAATTAATGCATGTCAAAAAACAAAAGCGAAAAGCTCTTCATTATAGAAAAGTATACAGAGAAAAGTGCCCTCAATTTATATGTAGATGTAATATCTGTTGTGTCAAGCCACACCGAAATTTTGATAATGAGGGCTGGACGGTTAAGGCTGATATCCTTGAACTGTAATGGATATTGTTTATTCTTGATCCATATTAGAGCAAGCCACAATAGCCTTCACATACATATACATACATAGACTCTTAGCTATTTACCCTGGGCGAGCCAATCTGGAGCATGTAAACAGTCCTGTGTCTAATGGATGACTATTGTGTTACTGTGGGTCTGCTTGTACGCCGAGGTCAAGAAGAGAGTATTGTAACTGTATTCACAGGGGTCCCGGAGGCCACCCCACCTCTGTCTGCCACAGTGGCCTTTGACCCCAACGATGTAGAGTGGGGCCATACTGGCTCAGACAGAGAGAGGATCACTTTACAGCTGGATGCCAATCTTAAACCCACTGACATCACAGAGGGAACCAGAACCTTTCCCATGGATTTATGGATATAAATCAACTCCTTGCCCTGTCCTCGCCTTTAGCACACAGCGGTGTCCTCTTACATGGTCTCACTCTAAGTCTTCCCGCTCTGCCAGGGGAAATCCCATTCCTGGCATTAGTTCTGCTACATGTCCTTCTTCCCCTCGGGTAATTACAGCAGTCAGGAGTTTGAGTATGTAGAAGGGCTTCAAAAATGACCTAATGGCTTGATCGGTTGAAAATATGAGATTACTTGTCCATTGTGTTTTGATAAAATGGTAAATATGGCTAAACCTGAGGTGAAGACACTCAAGTCAAGAAGTGAAACTGCCTCAAATTAGTTTGATTTCTCAATTCATGTAGAACTGTGGAGAACAGTGGGCCAGAGGGACATCTGGGACAGTTATGAGTATGTTGACAAGAGGAAATGGGGGTCACAGCAAATGGCAATTACGCATGCAGAAAACAGTTTAGCACAATTAAAACTAATGAGCCTTCAGCCCTAAAACCTGCACAAGAATTAGTGATTTTCCGCCACATGTAATCCAGATGGAAAAGTGCAGTGCAGTCATTACTGAGCTCCTACCTAAAGTCATATTATACATTGCTTCTAAAAGATTTGAGCTCTCTCAGTTAAGTCATCACTGACAGGTTAAGTAAAAGGGGACACTTTCACATAATCATAGATTGTGCTTCTGAATTGCCTCTGTTTTGTAAGAATGATCCAAAAAAACAAAACTTTTCCGTTTTCAGTTCATATAGGAAATCATATTAGTAAGTTGTTTTTTAAATTTCCCCTTAAAATGTCAGGGCACCCACAACAATGTGAATGTAAAGGTACAGCTATGCAACACATCAATCTTAAATGCTACTGATTTAGTGAATGCATACATACTCAAACTGTTCCTTAATGAAATCAGATACATATACACACACGTATACATATATATATACATATATACACACACATATATATATATATATATATATATATATATATATATATATATATATATATAAATATATATATATATATATATATATATATATATATATATATATATATATATATATACATATATATATATATATATATATATATATATATATATATATATATATATATATATATATATATATACACACACACACACACACACACACATACATATATATACATATATATATATATACACACATATATATATATATGTGTGTGTGTGTATATATGTGTGCATATATACACACACATATGAGTGCATCATAGGTGCATGTCCACTGTGAGAGACATAATCTAAAAAATAAATCCAGAAATCACAATATATGATTTTTAAAATATTTATTTGTATGATACAGCTTCAA